>NC_091463.1:21872196-22172196 GCF_027789765.1 Dendropsophus ebraccatus | reverse complement strand
TATATTTACTGTAACTTATTGATCCGCCGGTCTGCTCACATCAGCATTGTGGCCTATGTTTATGATGGAGCTACAATGCTGTGTCGGGTGTAAAACATAATACAAATATTTCAGCGAGTTACACAGGCAGTGGTGTAGCTACCATAAAGTTAGACCAAACTGCTGCTATGGGGCCTGTGTACTAAGGGGTCCTGCAGGCCCCTAGCCCTTTAACTGTTAAGGTTCGTGATAAACTGTCATTGTTAAATGCTGCGGCTTCCTGCCCTGCAAGCAGGGGAGGATTAACTTTACCATGGTCCCCGGGCTGTTCACCAAGCCTGCCCCCCCCCCCCCACCCAGCCCACTGTATCATTGGCAGCACTAGCGCAGTGTTAATAGTACAGAATAGACAATGTCATGAAGCTCTGATGTGTGCAAAATTGCAGTAAAAAAGCAGCTATTTTTTTAGCAAATCATGGCAGTACTGTAGTCAGGAGACAATACACCACTAAAGTATATGTCTTTTGGGGTGGCCATGGGCCCCGCAGGAGCTCAGGGCCCTGGGCTACCGTCCAAAACGAACCTATTGTAATCTGCTGCTGCCTGCCAGCCTCACTTGTGGACGCTGGCAGCATTGCACTTCCAGCCACAAGCAATGCCCCCAGCTCCCTGCCATGTGAGTGACATCATTTGTGTGCGGGGGAGCTTGGAGAACGAAGAAACACTAAGGGGGACTCTGCTGGCTGGGTAGGGTGGGGTGGGAGTTTGGGATGGGACAGGGGTGCACAGGATTCATGAGGCCCCATACAGTTTTTTCCTATGCGGCTCCATGAATCCTAGCTACGCTCCTGTCCAGTTCCCTGTGCATTAGATAGAAAAGTCTATCAGTTTTATTTACCCTGTTCCCCATTGTTGCAGGTGGGTGAAGCTCGGGCGCTGTACAATGCTGGAAATGTTTACCATGCGAAAGGAAAGCAGTTATCATGGAACATGCCTCAGATCCCTGGAGACCTTTCAGAGGAAGTCAAGGAAACCCTGCTAAAGGCCACCAACTATTATGAGTAAGTAGTGACCTTATGATTGTGTCATTCTGCTCATATATAATGATGATATATATAGTCAGTTAACTAGTTCCTATATCTTCTTCACTAATTCACATCATGTTCCATGATCTATATCATGGGTGTCAAACTCACCGCCCCCCAGCTGTTGCAAAACTACAATTTCCATCTTGCCTGGACAGTCAAATCTTTGGCATGATTGGAATTGTAGTTGTACAATAGCTGAAGGGCCACAATTTGATCTACATGAATAGGTTTGCAGTGTTCTCCTAATACTTATGTATTGTGAGTGCGTACACACGTCCAAGACCTGAATCTAACAATATTACATTCTCATGACTACCGACCTCTGTGTCTTCTAGGAGAAATTTAGCCCTGGTGAAAGAACTGGGGGACAGGGCTGCTCAGGGCCGAGCTTACGGAAATCTTGGTAACACACACTACCTCTTAGGCAACTTCAATGAGGCCATCGCTTTTCATAAAGAGGTGAGTTATCACATTGTGCATATGTAAAATGAATATATGTGTAATATACACGGATAAGCATTGGTTATCATGTTAACCATGGTGTCTATAGTTCATGTATTGGCGGGCCAGTATCATCCTTCAACCCCAACCTGTGTCACAAGTTTTCTGCTTGGGATCCTGATTTAAAGTAACTTCTGATAATATTTTAGACGGGTGGCTTTAATGTTATGGCTAATCATTATATAGTGCAGTTACACCGGACACTCCTCTCATAATCAATAATTCAGCTGAAGGCTGACCCCTCCAAGGTCTATAAGCATTAGCGTATCCACTTATAGCCACACGCTACTATTACTGTTTTTAGGATGACATGCTGGGAGCATTGCCATAGATATAAATGGTAGCACAGTGTCATCAGTTGAGTAGTCCAGTCTATTTTAATTTTGTTTTTGCATTATGCAGAGGCTTAACCTTGTCTCTTTTTCCCAGAGATTGTCCATTGCTAAGGAGTTTGGAGACAAAGCTGCTGAGCGAAGAGCGTACAGCAACCTTGGCAACGCTCATATCTTCCTGGGCAAGTTTGATGCTTCGGCTGAGTATTATAAGTAAGTGGCACATAAAAAAAACATATGTTACATTTGAATGAATAGAATCCCGGCTGGAGCGTATACACATAGTATACGCTCCGGCAGTGATTCCATCCGGCTGTACGAAAAACTGACATGTCAGATTTCTGTGGCCGCTATTCCTTGAATAGCGGCCACAGAGAACCTGTCAGTTCACACAATGGAGCGTGCGGCTCTGGTCGCACTCTCCATTAGGTGCAGCGGTGAATTGAAAGCGCGTCCCAATTTATCAGGAATGAAGATCATCTGTTCGGTACTGACCTGGCCGGGTCACAGAATGGCCCCAAAGTGTGAACATAAGGTTGGACCTTTTTTTCTCATTCAGTCCCTAAATCATCTGATAGCAGAGGACCTTCTCCTGTCTGGCGTGAAGCATACCCCCTTACTTTACATATTTTATTCCTTTTTGCGGATAATGAAGTTTTTTAAGCATGAGAAACATCCAACATGGCTCTTTCTTTTTAGGGTAGACACCCAATATCTCCTATACACATTACATCACCTTCAGATTTACATGATTAATGGACATTATGCCATATATAATTAGCATCTCTCAATCCTTATCTTTTATAAGGGATTATGGGAATAAAAAATTTAATGACATATGGATAGAATCTGGGGGGGTGTGAATCTGCACCATTCACTACAAAATATTTTCTGCATCATCAGAAGGATCAGACGATGATGGCATAAACTAGCCAAGGTGTCAGTGCTTTAGTATGATGTGTGGTAACCCAGGGGCATCAGGTGGTATTAGCTAGGGCTAGTTGTTGTACCGTTGCAGCACTTGTTACAGGGCCTAAGTGGTATATGTCCCAAACACACACCTGGTAAAGTAGTAGGTAGTCCCTGTAGTGTAATGCATTTGAGTGAAGACAGAGTCCAAGCGCTTAACCACTTTAATAACTTTACTGGAAACTTTCTTAAAGTGACATAACAGTCTTTGGCACAAGTTCAGAATGAACATTTTGCATTTGGATGAGATTGCAAGCGATAATATAATACTGGTGATAGTTTTGGTTAACGTGACTTGAATAGGAACAATCTCTTTAGTAGTTTTGGTATGAAGCACAGAACCCGGTCAGGGGACTGGAAGATTTGACTTTAGGAGAAGATACTGTACCTGTACTCACTGCTTTTCAAAACAGCCCCTTGCCGGAAGAGATCACAGAGTGCCAGATCCTGGAACACAGACCCCGAGCTTGGACATCTTGGTGGAGCTAAGCCCTTGAGGTTACAGCAATAATCAGTAGGGTAATTCGGCTTTACTTGCTGCTTTTCCAGACACTGGCGATAGTTCTGGTCAGCTAAAGAACTTCCTGAGAAAATACTTTATGGGTACAAACCCACTTGACGTATTTGCTGCGTGAATCAATCTTAAAAATAAGCAGGCAAAACGCAGGTTGGCTTTATACAATTGTTCTGTGTTAAAATACGCAATTGCGTATTTTTGAAGCGTGAAGCTTGTTAGCAAAGCATCAGTTGTTAACAACTTGTGCGAAAAACGCATGTAGCTTCACGCTTCAAAAATATGCGATTGCGTAATTTAACACAGAACAATTGTATAAAGCCAACCTGCGTTTTGCCTGCTTATTTTTAAGACTGATTTACGCAGCAAATACGTCAAGTGGGTTTGTACCCTAAGGGTATATTCACACGGGCGGGCTCGCAACGAGATTCTCGCTGCGAGCCCGGCAGGTCCTGTCAGTTCCCATAAACTACATACTTGCTGCGGTCTAAACGACCGCAGCGAGTATGTAATTATACCGCCCTTAATCCCTTCTGCTCCCGGCCGGCTCCCCCGCTGTAAGCAGCATACATTACCTGTCCTTGCTGCACGGGTCCGGCGTCCTGCTCTCCCGTCCGGCCAATCAGTGGCTGTGGCAGGGCAACACACTGATTGGCTGGACGCGAGAGCAGGACGCCGGGACCCCGTGGAGCGAGGAGGTATGTATACAGAGTGGAGCGGGAGGCAGCCGGCATCAAAAGGGGTTAAGCGGCCGGCAGATTTACATACACGCAGCGGTCGTTCAGACCGCTGCGTGTATGTACTGACAGTGATCTGCCAGGACCTAGCCGACTCGCAGCGTTATTAACTCTGCGAGTCGGTAGGTGTGAAGGCACCCTAAATCAGTCCCCTAGAATGGAAAGAGAATAGACTTGTAAAGAGAATAGTCTCTGTCAGGAACAGGTACCTGGCCACCAGGCCAAGGCCCTGGGAAAAACTCTCTAAAGAACTCTGCTCAGTAACACAATTACTAGCTAGCTACACACTCCCTCAGCCATTGGTGGGAGCCTTCTAGAATTCACCAATGATAGTCTGAGAAGTGTGCAAGGGCTGGCAATCAAACCTTGTGCTTACAATTTAACAACATACAGACAAATACATTAACCCCCAAAGACTTCAATGTGCTGGCATAGATTATCTGTTACAGATAATACCTCTGTGCCGACAGAGTTTGGATCCATCAAATTGTTGATTTTTAGGTGATCTGTTATCTTCTTTTTTAAAAGTGTTTCCATTATTTTTACTACTGCAGATGTTAAGCTAACTGGCCTGTAGTTACTGGGCTCTTCTCTACTACCATTCTTGTGGATAGGTATAACATTGGCTGTTCTCCAATTATCAGAAACATCTCCTGGTTGCAGGGATTGGTTATACAGATCTGTCAGGGGGGTCTTAAAGAACCCTTGGGTGGACACCATCTTGACCCATTGCCTTATTCAACTTGCAACTTAGAGAGCTGCTTCAAGGATTGTCTCTCGCTCTTGCAGGCCTGTCTTATCCTACATCACACAGATATTATGAGAATGGTTACTGTGTAATGCTTTATTTCACCTGTAGGGGGGCTGCAGAACAGAACACTTATGACCATGTTTCCCATAGAGTACACCTGATGTTTGTGGGTCCTAGCAGGGGTACACTGTGATCAGATCATTAGGGGATGCTTTGAATAAATAGGGATTGTCCGTAGCGGAGAATATTATGTTAGCCTTTATATATTTTTCATAAATTGTGATAACATCCATCTAGTTAAAGCAACTCTGTACCCACAATCTGACCCCTCAAACCGCTTGTACCTTCAGATAGCTGCTTTTAGGTTACAAACACACTTGCCGGATCTGCACCGAATCTCCTTGCTGCGTTTTTGCAGGGAGACTCGCTGCAGATCCCGGCCCTATACTTTCAATAGCAGAGAAATTTGCAGCAGGGATGTACATCCCTGCTGCGATTTTGTCTGCAGCCCGCCCCATTAACCCCCTGGCCGCCAGACATTATACATTACCCGGTCCCCGTTCCTGCTTGCTTCGGGGCTCCCGGTGTCTTCACGGCCCGCCCGGCCAATCAGTGCGCTGCGGCGGGGCAGCGCACTGATTGGCCGGGCGGAACGTGCCGGGAGCCGCCGAAGCAAGCAGGAACGGGGACCGGGTAATGTATATCCTGCCCGCCCCCCCTGCAGCCCCGATCGCCCCCGGCCGCATGATCGCCCCCAGCCCCGCAGCCCCCGGCCGCACGATCGCCCGCAGCTCCCGGCCGCACGATCGCCTGCAACCCCGCAGCCCCCGGCCGCATGATCGCCCGCAGCCCCCGGCCGCACGATCGCCCGCAGCCCCGCAGCCCCCGGCCGCATGATCGCCCACAGCCCCGCAGCCCCCGGCTGCACGATCGGCTGCAGCCCCGCAGCCCCCGGCCGCATGAGCGCCCGCAGCCCCGCAGCCCCCGGCTGCACGATCGCCTGCAGCCCCCGGCCGCATGATCGCCCGCAGCCCCCCAGCCCCGCAGCCCCCGGCCGCACGATCGCCTGCAGCCCCGCAGCCCCCGGCCGCATGATCGCCCCCAGCCCCGCAGCCCCCGGCTGCACGATCGCCTGCAGCCCCGCAGCCCCCGGCCGCATGATCGCCCGCAGCCCCGCAGCCCCCGGCCGCACGATCGCCTGCAGCCCCGCAGCCCCCGGCCGCATGATCGCCTGCAGCCCCCAGCCCCGCAGCCCCCGGCTGCACGATCGCCTGCAGCCCCGCAGCCCCCGGCCGCATGATCGCCCGCAGCCCCGCAGCCCCCGGCCGCACGATCGCCCGCAGCCCTGCAGCCCCGACCGCACGATCGCCCCGCAGCCCCCGGCTGCACGATCGCCCGCAGCCCCCGGCCGCATGATTGCCCGCAGCCCCCAGCCCCGCAGCCCCCGGCCGCACGATCGCCTGCAACCCCGCAGCCCCCGGCCGCATGATCGCCCGCAGCCCCCGGCCGCACGATCGCCAACAGCCCCCCAGCCCCTCAGCCCCCGGCCGCATGATCGCCCACAGCCCCGCAGCCCCCGGATGCACGATCGCCTGCAGCCCCGCAGCCCCCGGCCGCATGATCGCCCGCAGCCCCCAGCCCCGCAGCCCCCGGCTGCACGATCGCCTGCAGCCCCGCAGCCCCCGGCTGCATGATCGCCCGCAGCCCCCCAGCCCCGCAGCCCCTGGCCGCACGATCGCCTGCAGCCCCGCAGCCCCCGGCCGCATGATCGCCCGCAGCCCCCGGCCGCACGATCGCCCACAGCCCCCCAGCCCCTGGCCGCACGATCGCCCGCAGCCCCCCAGCCCCGCAGCCCCCGGCCGCATGATCGCCCGCAGCCCACAGCCCCGCAGCCCCCAGCTGCACGATCGCCCGCTGGGGGCGATCGTGCGGCCGGGGGCTGTGATGCTGGGGGCGATCGTGCGGTCGGGGGCTGGGGGCGATCGTGCGGCCGGGGGCTGCGGGGCTGGGGGGCTGCGGGCGATCGTGCGGCCGGGGGCTGCGGGGCTGGGGGCGATCGTGCGGCCGGGGGTTGGGGGCGATATACATTACCTGATCCCGGCTCCTGCTTGCTTCAGCGGCTCCCGGCACGTTCCGCCTGGCCAATCAGTGCGCTGCTCCGCCGCAGCGCACTGATTGCCCGGGCGGGCCGTGAAGACACCGGGAGCCCCGAAGCAAGCAGGAACGGGGACCCGGTAATGTATAATGTCCGGCAGCCAGGGGGTTAATGGGGCGGGCTGCAGACAAAATCGCAGCAGGGATGTACATCCCTGCTGCGAGTTTCTCTGCTATTGAAAGTATAGGGCCGGGATCTGCAGCGAGTCTCGCTGCAAAAACGCAGCAAGGAGACTCGCTGCAGATCCGGCAAGTGTGTTTGTAACCTTAATCCAAGATCTGTCCTGGGTTCCGTTTGGCAGGGGATGCAGTTATTGTCATAAAACAATGTTTAATCCGGCAGCGCTGTGTCTAACGGCCGGGGCTGGTGCTGCGTTTGCACAAATGCAAATGTGTAAATGCAGCGAACGATCAAACGACGAGCGAGAAAACGTTTTGATCTTTGAACATGTTCTTAAATCATCGTTGATCGTTCACAAAAAATTCGCAGATCGTTCCGTGTGAACAGTCGTTTGCCGATTTAACTAATGTGTGAGATAGGCTTAAGCGATTTCAAAACAAACTTTCCGTACGATATATCTTACCGTCTAAACGCTGATCGTTATGAAAAAAAACCCGTTACTCCGCAATCGTTAATCGTCCGAACGGGCCAATTATCGTTTCGTGTAAACGCAGCATTACATTTGTATATGCATGTCACGGGCGCGGCGGCGGCCCGTGCTCCGGGCCGCCGCCGCAACCTCCCTCTGCCCCATTCAGCTGCCGGGGTCCATGTGCAGGGACCCGGCGCTGCTACTAGTTTGGCCCGGGGGGCGCCTTACCTCGCCCCGCTCCTGTCTCCGTCTGTCCCGGCCGGCGCGCGCGTCCCCGCCTCCTAGGGCGCGCGCGCGCCGGCTGTCTCGGATTTAAACGGCCAGTCCGCCCTTAATTGGAAGTTGTACCAATCACTCCCTAGAAATCCCAGCATGCCCTGTCCCTCGTGTTGGAGCCTCTACATGCTTCCCATAGCGTTTGGCCCAGCTCCCTGTTGTTCCTGACCTCAGTCCTTGTTCCTTGTTCTTGTCCGCTGACCCGGTCCCTAGTCCCTGTCCGCTGCCTTCCCATTGTTCCTGAGTACTGTCCGCCACCTGCGGTTATGCCTACAGACCTCTGCCTGCACTATCTTCTGCCTACTGCTCCTGCCACGCCTCGCCTGCTGTCATTAGCAACCAAGCCAGGGGTAGCGACCTTGCGGCTTGCTCTGGTGAAAACCAGCGGCCCCTTAGACTCCGCTACCTGGTGAGGTTAGTGCCATCGCTAGTGACGGTCCAGTGGATCCACTACTCCAGGCGTTACAATGCATTAGGCTGGCACACCCTCTCTGTCCTTCCTCCCCACCCTCCTCATCATTAGGAATGCTCCAGGCAGATTGCTTCCTATTCCTCAGCTGCGTGCATAGTGAACATGGGCTGGATCGTTAATACACCTGTGCAATGCTTAAACAGCAGTAAATGTTCCTGGATCATTCCTAATGCTGAGGAGGGTGGTGAGGAAGGACAGAGAGGTTGTGCCAGCCTAATGCATATACAAATGTAAGCCCCGGCCGTTAGACACAGCGTTGCCGGATTAAAAGTTGTTTTTAGGACAATAACTGCATCCTCTGCCGAACGGACCCCAGGACAGATCTTGGATTAAAAGCAGCTATCTGAAGGTACAAGTGGTTTGAGGGGGGTCAGATTGTGGGTACAGTGTTGCTTTAATGCTATAATTCAGAGTAGAGATGGGGATTCAAAACCATTATTCCTATTGTGCCTGGACAGCTAAAGCTTTGGCTGTCCAAGCAAGATGGGAATTGTAGTTTTGGAACAGCTGGAGGGCCGCAGGTTCCCCATCCTTGATTTAGAGAGATCTACACCCCATTCATCCATTGCAGATATTGAATCAGCTTCCATTAATCTGGATTTTCTTTAATGCATTGTCTCATTTGTCCTGGTTTTACACTAGGGCGGCATGTGCCAGCCTCAGTCCCCCCAGCGGCCTCCGACATGACATATCTCAGCTGTGTCACCGTCTCTGCACAGCTGCATTATTTTGCAGTTCATTTCTGCCAAATGATCTGTAATTAGATTGATTTAACTCTGATGTCAATGTGCATTAGGCCGTCCTGGAGATCAGTCTGCAGCCCATGCCTCTAGCGGATGAGCGCTGTGGCTATGCACGCAGCACACATCCATATAATACACCTATTTGGCTATAGTCAGATTTGGCAGTAGTGGTGCAGTACAAGGCCACACCAGTAGTACAAGAAGCCTTGTATATAAACCACATTAATAGGTCTTGCAGATGTTCAAAGAAACAGATTTCTTTTAGAAAAGCAGCTATTGGAAAACCACAAGTGAAGCTCCACCTGCGAAAAACCCAGATTACGGATTTTTTATTTTTGCAGATTGAAGCCATTAAGAGACAAATACCACAAAAGTCCTGAAAATGCTAAGGAGAGGTTATGCTGCGGTTTAGGTGGGAGCAAAAAATCTCTGCAGAGCTGCATAGAAACCTCTTTTTGCCAAGAAATTCAAAATGCCTTTTTTTTTCAACTTAACCCAGTGCTCCCCAACTTGAGGCCCTCCAGCTGGTGCGAAACTACAACTCCCATCATGCCTGGACAGCCAAAAGGCTACTTTAAATGCCCTCATGAAGACCTGAGCCATTCAGGTCCTGGTGATAGAACCTGACTAGAAGCTGGTAATGTGACTGACTAGAAGTGGTTATGCCAAGATTTAAGGTTATCACTAGAGATGAGCATGTTCAAGTCTGATCGTTTGGCATTTGAATAGCGGTGGCTTAAAAAGTTGGATGCAGCCCTAGGGAGCCTGGGAAAACATGTACTCCCTAAGGCTGGATCCAACTTCAGCCACCGGTATTCAGGCAATCAACAAGGTGCCGGATGTTGCCATTCAGCGACTGATGGTCTATCTTGGGGATAGGCCATCAATTATTTTTGACAAGAAAACCCCTTTAAAGGTGTGTGAACATACCCTTAGCATGAAATTTTCCACTGGACCTTAAGGCTCAAAACACCTTCTCATAAGTTCTGCAAATTTTATTTTGCTTTCAAATCAACTGGTCATAGACTCTTACATAGATTAGTAAATTACTTCTATTTAAACATCTGAAGTCTTCCAGTACTTATCAGCTGCTGTATGTCCTGCAGGAAGTGATGTATTGAGGGTGACACAGTGCTCTCTGCTGCTACCTCTGTTCGAGAGAGGAACTGTCCAGAGCAGCAGCAAATCCCTATAGAAAACCTCTCCTGCTCTGCACATGGACAGAGGTGTCAACAGAGAGCACTGGAAATAATACACCACTTGCTGCAGGACACACAGCAGCTAATAAGTACTGGAAGGCTTGAGTATATTAAATAATAAATCACTAATCCGTGTAACTTTCTGACGCCAGTTGATTTGAAAGAAAAAAATGTCACCGTTCCTGTTTGATCCCATCTTCTTTGTGACGGGATTGTAACAACCTGTGCAAGGTTACTCAGTGTGAACATACCCTACACAAGTGTGGATCAGCATTCCCCAGTGAGCGGCTCTCCAGCTGTTACCCAGGTATGACTCCCATCATACCCTGATAGACACAGGCTGTAACCTATGGCCCTTATGGGATCTGAACAGCTTGGGATTTTGTTGAAGTTCCCCACATGGGTTCCCTCATATTATAGTGATATCTAGAGTGGGTCACCATGTGTTTTTTGCTTGGATAGATCCATCGTAGCAAATTACATCAGATTTTATGTATCGCAGAATAAAAATAATGGAAGTATTTAGGCAAAATGAAAGAGTGACTCGCCGCAGCACAGGATTAAATGATGCCATGAGGGTTTTGCCTTTCAGTAGTGGAATATGTTTTCTCAACCGACATCAATTGTGTGTTCTATAATATTGATGCTCTTTGAAGCGTTAAACAGAGGGGCTACTGCAACTCCGCTCCGTTTAAAGGGGTTATCCAGTGCTACAGAAACATGGCCACTTTCTTCCAGAGACCGCATGACTCTTGTCTCCAGTTGAGGTGTGGTTTGCAATTAAGCTCCATTCACTTCAATGGGAATGAGTTACAAAACCCCACCCAAACTGGAGACAAGAGAGGGTCTGTCTCTGGAAGAAAGTGGCCATTTTTATGTTGCGCTGGATACCCCTTTAAGAGATCCAAAATCTTTGACCTCTCATTGTTGGTCTATACCAGTGACCCAGCATGCTGGGAGCTGGAGTTTTGCAACAGAAGAGCCTCAGGTTGGGAATCACTAGTCTGTACCAGGAATAGGCCGTCTGTGTTGTATCTGAGAAAAACCTTTAAAAAATCTTGCTGAAAGTCTGCAAAAAAAAAAAACTATTGGCTGGTGTTTTTCCATTTAACTGGTGATTTAAAAGATTTAAAAAGAAACTTTTTCCCCCTGTATAGAATAGCTCATCATTCCATGTTTTTTTTGTGTTTTGGAAATGTATACCTGATTTAATATTAGCTTACGAGAAAACATGTAGCTGGACTTCAGTGCTGTGGATTAGTTTGTAAAGCAGCAAATTCCAATCTGTGGCTCCCCTGAGAGTGTGCAAGGAATGATAGGAGACTCCATACTGCCATCTAGTGACCGTACCCTGTACTGAAACCACTGTGATATGTTCTGATCAAACTTTTCTCAATCCTTACAGCTGGTGCTGCCCTGGACACTCGGACTGTATATACCCCATTAGAGTGATTCCACAAGTATAAGAATTTCTTTTCTCTTTTTATACTCACTAAAATGCTGACCCCCAGGGCCAGCTCCAGGATTTTGCGGGCCCTTGGGTAACAGAGCCTCGGTGGGCCCCTCATCCATCCATGCACAATCACTTGAGACACCAATAACATACACAAACACACATTACTGACACACACACACACACACACACATACTGACACTGACACTTAATGACATACACGTTACTGACTGACACACACAGAAACTTACTGACTGGCACACATTCCTCACTGACACACACAGACACTTAATGACTGACTGACACACATTACTGACTGACACACACACACACATACACACATCACTTACAACTCAGTCTTCTCCCTCTTTCTCTCGGGACGGAGTATTGAGGACCTGTGGGTCATGTGATCAGGTCCTTCACCCTTTTCTCTCTCTGTGCAGGTCCTACTCCATCTCCTGTGCCTTCTGATGTTCAGCCGCTCATCTTGCACTACAGTGAGGGGGCTGAACATTAGAACACCTGGGTACGCTGGCCCTATTTATACATATATATATATATATATATATATATATATATATATATATATATATATATTCATATTAAATAGATAGCTGATATACAGAACTGTGCAAATTTTAGGCAGGTGTGTTACAAACATGTTTCATTTACGCCTTCTACATCCCCCATTGCATTCATTCTTATTTCTTCATGTTTTTCTTTGGATATATACTAAGGCAACTAAGCTTAATGAACCTGATGATGTGCCGTATTGGCCTATGACAATCTGTTGTCATCTGTAATGAGTGATTTTAATCTTCTGCAATTTTCTAGGAAGACGCTGCAGCTCTCCAGACAGCTGAAGGATCAGGCGGTGGAAGCCCAGGCCTGTTACAGTCTAGGGAACACGTATACACTACTCCAGGACTATGAGCGGGCCATAGAGTACCACCTCAAGCACCTGTCCATTGCCCAGGAATTAGGTGATAGGTGAGTGCAGATGTTTTGCTTCGGATTTATAGTATTATTATATAACTATATTATTATTATTATTATTATTACTACTACTATATTCAAAGCCCTATATAATGTCCCATCACTCACAACAAGAATGTAGTCAGCATTATAGCCATTCAGCACTATGACAATGGATTTTATTGTTACTAGTGAAAAACCTTAGTTCAGTATTTTTACAGTTGCCATGCATCTTGTATATCAAAACATCCATAAGGTTTCTTTAATACTTAGTATAGTATGGGGACAGGTCCAGTCTCCTATGTAAGGACAGTATAGTATGGGGACAGGTCCAGTCTCCTATGTAAGGACAGTATAGTATGGGGACAGGTCCGCTCTCCTATGTAAGGACAGTATAGTATGGGGACAGGTCCTCTCTCCTATGTAAGGACAGTATAGTATGGGGACAGGGCTGCTCTCCTATGTAAGGACAGTATAGTATGGGGACAGGTCTGCTCTCCTATGTAAGGACAGTATAGTATGGGGACAGGTCTCCTATGTAAGGATAGTATAGTATGGGGACAGGTCTGCTCTCCTATGTAAGGACAGTATAGTATGGGGACAGGTTCGCTCTCCTATGTAAGGACATTATAGTATTGGGACAGGTCCACTCTCCTATGTAAGGACAGTATAGTATGGGGATAGGTCTGCTCTCCTATGTAAGGACGGTATAGTATGGGGACAGGTGCGTACTCCTATGTAAGGACAGTATAGTATGGGGACAGGTCCGCTCTCCTATGTAAGGACAGTATAGTATGGAGGCAGGTCCCCTCTCCTATGTAAGGACAGTATAGTATGGGAACAGGCCTGCTCTCCTATGTAAGGACAGTATAGTATGGAGGCAGGTGCGCTCTCCTATGTAAGGACAGTATAGTATGGGGACAGGTCCGCTCTCCTATGTAAGGACAGTATAGTATGGGGACAGGTCCGCTCTCCTATGTAAGGACAGTATAGTATGGGGACAGGTCCGCTCTCCTATGTAAGGACAGTATAGTATGGGGACAGGTCCACACTCCTATGTAAGGACAGTATAGTATGGGAACAGGCCTGCTCTCCTATGTAAGGACAGTATAGTATGGGGGCAGGTGCGCTCTCCTATGTAAGGACAGTATAGTATGGGGACAGGTCCGCTCTCCTATGTAAGGACAGTATAGTATGGGGACAGGTCCGCTCTCCTATGTAAGGACAGTATAGTATGGGGACAGGTCCGCTCTCCTATGTAAGGACAGTATAGTATGGGGACAGGTCCGCTCTCCTATGTAAGGACAGTATAGTATGGGGACAGGTCCGCTCTCCTATGTAAGGACAGTATAGTATGGGGACAGGTCCGCTCTCCTATGTAAGGACAGTATAGTATGGGGACAAGTCCGCTCTCCTATGTAAGGACAGTATAGTATGGGGACAGGTCCGCTCTCCTATGTAAGGACAGTATAGTATGGGGACAGGTCCGCTCTCCTATGTAAGGACAGTATAGTATGGGAACAGGTCTCTCCTATGTAAGGATAGTATAGTATGGGGACAGGTCTGTTCTCCTATGTAAGGACAGTATAGTATGGGGACAGGTCCGCTCTCCTATATAAGAACAGTATAGTATGGGGAAAGGTCCACTCTCCTATGTAAGGACAGTATAATATGGGGACAGGTCCTCTCTCCTATGTAAGGACAGTATAGTATGGGGACAGGTCCGCTCTCCTATGTAAGGACGGTATAGTATGGGGACAGGTCTCCTATGTAAGGATAGTATAGTATGGGGACAGGTCCGCTCTCCTATGTAAGGACAGTATAGTATGGGGACAGGTCTCCTATGTAAGGACAGTATAGTATGGGGACAGGTCCGTTCTCCTATGTGAGGACAGTACAGTATGGGGGCAGGTCCGCTCTCCTATGTAAGGACAGTATAGTATGGGGACAGGTTCGCTCTCCTATATAAGGACAGTATAGTATGGGGACAGGTCTGCTCCCCTATGTAAGGACAGTATAGTATGGGGACAAGTCCGCTCCGCTATGTAAGGACAGTATAGTATGGGGACAGGTCTGCTCTCCTATGTAAGGACAGTATAGTATGGGGACAGGTCCGCTCCCCTATGTAAGGACAGTATAGTATGGGGACAGGTCTGCTCCCCTATGTAAGGACAGTATAGTATGGGGACAGGTCTGCTCTCTTATGTAAGGACAGTATAGTATAGGGTCAGGTCCGTTCTCCTATGTAAGGACAGTATAGTATGAGGACAGGTCCGCTCTCCTATGTAAGGACAGTATAGTATGGGGACAGGCCCGCTCTCCTATGTAAGGACAGTATAGTATGGGGACAGGTCCTCTCTCCTATGTAAGGACAGTATAGTATGGGGACAGGTCCGCTCTCCTATGTAAGGACAGTATAGTATGGGGACAGGTCCTCTCTCTTATGTAAGGACAGTATAGTATAGGGTCAGGTCCGTTCTCCTATGTAAGGACAGTATAGTATGGGGACAGGTCCATTCTCCTATGTAAGGACAGTATAGTATGGGGACAGGTCCGCTCTCCTATGTAAGGACAGTATAGTATGGGGACAGGTCTGCTCTCCTATGTAAGGATAGTATAGTATGGGGACAGGCCTGCTCTCCTATGTAAGGACAGTACAGTATGGGGACAGGTCCGCTCTCCTATGTAAGGACAGTATAGTATGGGGACAGGTCCGCTCTCCTATGTAAGGACAGTATAGTATGGGGACAGGTCCTCTCTCCTATCTAAGGACAGTAAAGTATGGGGAAAGGTCTCCTATGTAAGGACAGTATAGTATGAGGACAGGTCCGCTCTCCTATGTAAGGACAGTATAGTATGGGGACAGGTCTGGTCTCCTATGTAAGGACAGTATAGTATGGGGACAGGTCCTCTCTGTTATGTAAGGACAGTATAGTATGGGGACAGGTCTGCTCCCCTATGTAAGGACAGTATAGTATGGGGACAGGCCCGCTCTCCTATGTAAGGACAGTATAGTATGGGGACAGGTCCTCTCTCCTATGTAAGAACAGTATAGTATGGGGACAGGTCTGGTCTCCTATGTAAGGACAGTATAGTATGGGGACAGGCCCGCTCTCCTATGTAAGGACAGTATAGTATGGGGACAGGTCCGCTCTCCTATGTAAGGACAGTATAGTATGGGGACAGGTCCGCTCTCCTATGTAAGGACAGTATAGTATGGGGACAGGTCCGCTCTCCTATGTAAGGACAGTATAGTATGGGGACAGGTCCGCTCTCCTATGTAAGGACAGTATAGTATGGGGACAGGTCCGCTCTCCTATGTAAGGACAGTAAAGTATGGGGACAGGTCCGCTCTCCTATGTAAGGACAGTATAGTATGGGGACAGGTCAGCTCTCCTATGTAAGGACAGTATAGTATGGGGACAGGTCTGCTCTCCTATGTAAGGACAGTATAGTATGGGGACAGGTCTCCTATGTAAGGATAGTATAGTATGGGGACAGGTCTGCTCTCCTATGTAAGGACAGTATAGTATGGGGACAGGTTCGCTCTCCTATGTAAGGACATTATAGTATGGGGACAGGTCCACTCTCCTATGTAAGGACAGTATAGTATGGGGATAGGTCTGCTCTCCTATGTAAGGACGGTATAGTATGGGGACAGGTGCGCACTCCTATGTAAGGACAGTATAGTATGGGGACAGGTCCCCTCTCCTATGTAAGGACAGTATAGTATGAGAACAGGCCTGCTCTCCTATGTAAGGACAGTATAGTATGGGGACAGGTCCGCTCTCCTATGTAAGGACAGTATAGTATGGGGACAGGTCCGCTCTCCTATGTAAGGACAGTATAGTATGGGGACAGGTCCGCTCTCCTATGTAAGGACAGTATAGTAGGGGGACAGGTCCGCTCTCCTATGTAAGGACAGTATAGTATGGGGACAGGTCCGCTCTCCTATGTAAGGACAGTATAGTATGGGGACAGGTTCGCTCTCCTATATAAGGACAGTATAGTATGGGGACAGGTCTGCTCTCCTATGTAAGGACAGTATAGTATGGGGACAGGTCTCCTATGTAAGGACAGTATAGTATGGGGACAGGTCCGTTCTCCTATGTAAGGACAGTATAGTATAGGGACAGGTCCGTTCTCCTATGTAAGGACAGTATAGTATGGGGACAGGTCCGCTCCCCTATGTAAGGACAGTATAGTATGGGGACAGGTCCGCTCTCCTATGTAAGGACAGTATAGTATGGGGACAGGTCTGCTCCCCTATGTAAGGACAGTATAGTATGGGGACAAGTCCGCTCCGCTATGTAAGGACAGTATAGTATGGGGACAGGTCTGCTCTCCTATGTAAGGACAGTATAGTATGGGGACAGGTCCGCTCCCCTATGTAAGGACAGTATAGTATGGGGACAGGTCTGCTCCCCTATGTAAGGACAGTATAGTATGGGGACAGGTCTGCTCTCTTATGTAAGGACAGTATAGTATAGGGTCAGGTCCGTTCTCCTATGTAAGGACAGTATAGTATGAGGACAGGTCCGCTCTCCTATGTAAGGACAGTATAGTATGGGGACAGGCCCGCTCTCCTATGTAAGGACAGTATAGTATGGGAACAGGTCCTCTCTCCTATGTAAGGACAGTATAGTATGGGGACAGGTCCGCTCTCTTATGTAAGGACAGTATAGTATGGAGACAGGCCCGCTCTCCTATGTAAGGACAGTATAGTATAGGGTCAGGTCCGTTCTCCTATGTAAGGACAGTATAGTATGGGGACAGGTCTCCTATGTAAGGACAGTATAGTATGGGGACAGGTCCGCTCTCCTATGTAAGGACAGTACAGTATGGGGACAGGTCCTCTCTCCTATGTAAGGACAGTATAGTATGGGGACAGGTCCGCTCTCCTATGTAAGGACAGTATAGTATGGGGACAGGTCCTCTCTCCTATATAAGGACAGTATAGTATGGGGACAGGTCTGCTCTCCTATGTAAGGACAGTATAGTATGGGGACAGGTCTCCTATGTAAGGACAGTATAGTATGGGGACAGGTCCGCTCTCCTATGTAAGGACAGTATAGTATGGGGACAGGTCTGCTCCCCTATGTAAGGGCAGTATAGTATGGGGACAGGTCCTCTCTCCTATATAAGAACAGTATAGTATGGGGACAGGTCCGCTCTCATATGTAAGGACAGTATAGTATGGGGACAGGTCCTCTCTCCTATGTAAGGACAGTATAGTATGGGGACAGGTCCTCTCTCCTATGTAAGGACAGTATAGTATGGGGACAGGTCCGCTCTCCTATGTAAGGACAGTATAGTATGGGGACAGGTCTCCTATGTAAGGACAGTATAGTATGGGGACAGGTCCGTTCTCCTATGAAAGGACAGTATAGTATGAGGACAGGTTCACTCTTCTATGTAAGGACAGTATAGTATGGGAACAGGTCTGCTCTCCTATGTAAGGACAGTATAGTATGAGGACAGGTTCGCTCTCCTATGTAAGGACAGTATAGTATGGGAACAGGTCCGCTCTTCTATGTAAGGACAGTATAGTATGGGGACAGGTCTCTCCTATGTAAGGACAGTATAGTATGGGGACAGGTCCGCTCTCCTATGTAAGGACAGTATAGTATGGGGACAGGTCCGCTCTCCTATGTAAGGACAGTATAGTATGGGGACAGGTCTGCTCTCCTATGTAAGGACAGTATAGTATGGGGACAGGTCCTCTCTCCTATGTAAGGACAGTATAGTATGGGGACAGGTCCTCTCTCCTATGTAAGGACAGTATAGTATGGGGACAGGTCTCTCCTATGTAAGGACATTATAGTATGGGGACAGGTCCTCTCTCCTATGTAAGGACAGTATAGTATGGGGACAGGTTCGCTCTCCTATGTAAGGACATTATAGTATGGGGACAGGTCCGCTCTCCTATGTAAGGACAGTATAGTATGGGGACTGGTCCGCTCTCCTATGTAAGGACAGTATAGTATGGGGACAGGTCCTCTCTCCTATGTAAGGACAGTATAGTATGGGGACAGGTCTGCTCTCCTATGTAAGGACAGTATAGTATGGGGCAGGTCCAGTCTCCTATGCAAGTATGTAATGCTTATTGCATTCATTGTTCACCATGTTCAAGATCCCTGTCTCTCTTCATTTATTGGGAATCTTCATTGCGTATTTATAGATCATAACAATCCAGGCTGATATTAATGGGAACAGGTCAGCTTTTGTATTTTGTCAGCATCTCTGACGGCTGTCATTTCGTTTGTAGCACATTATAATTGTATGTGTTATGCCTCTTATGGCCACTGGAGGGAGCAGTAAGATCATGTTCCATGTTTGGCTGTGTATATGCTCTAGTGTAGTTCTATATGACAGAGTAGAATATAAGTAACATTATTTTTGTTCAGATGCATTGACTATTACTAGGCAGATGGTTATAATATCACTGATTTTGGCTACCATTGTATAAAAGCCACAACATTTCATAGATCTGAACCTTTTCTAGGACAGTCTGAGACAGTCATAGTGGCACAATATGGGGCTAAGAAGTGATCCTTCTGTCAGTATCTCTTATAATCGGTTTGCAGAAAAGACACATGCGCGGCAGGCCACAGGAAGCCATGACCCAGGGAGGCAGATGTTAGGTGAGCACCACACAGGCACTTGTCACGGTGAGCCAAGAAAGGGACCAGCTGGCCACCCCTGAATATGCTGCCTCGGCAGCACCGCATGCTTACTATCAGTTGTTGCTGTTGTGTAGAGTAGTGAGTGTTGTAGGCAGTTAGTTTTACTAAAGAACTTGGTAAACACTACAACTCATGCGGTTCTTGCACAGTAGTGTGAATGGTACAGTAGTTAGGTAACTTGTTTTTCAAGATCCCTTTGTATGACGTTCATCTGTAGTGGGCTTGAGTAGGTAGTGCTGTTGCTGTGTTTCCCTGAAAATAAAACACCCTCCTAAAATAAGACACCTCAACTACCCTACCCTCTAGCCTAAAGTAAGGCTTCCTCCCAAAATTATGGCACCCCCTACATATGGCAATATGGCACTCCCGCATGCCCCACTGCATTCCTGACCCACATCGCGCTGCTGATGCTTTCTTTCTTGGTCCCACTTTGGAGGTGGCAATAGAAAAGTACCTGCTTTCATAAAAATTAATGTCCACCTTGGCTATCTTGTGGGTACGGAGTGCCACATGATCAGGGAATGCAGGCCCCAAATCCAGGTGACCCTCCAGGTAGGGCTGGGCGATATAAACGATATGCCAAAATATCGTCATCAATTCGGTTGACGATATAGATTTTTGGTATATCGTCATATCGCGATATACCACGGAGCGGTAGTGAATAAGCTTCTCACTTACCGCTCCGTGGTACCGCGCTGCAGGGCCTTCCGTTCACGCATCGTCAGCGTGCTAGCGCGCTGATGCGTGTGACGTCAGGTCTCCCAGTGCATGCTGGGAAGAAGACGCGGCCCGTCTCGCCTCGCGGACTCCATCAGCCAGCCCTGCAGGAAAGGTAAGTAGCAGAGGGGTCGGGGGCGGCAGATGGCTTGGCGTGGGGCTGATGATGGCCCTGGCTGGGGGGACATGATGGCTGGCACATGAAATGGCTGGAAAACTGAGAGGGGAGATGACTGGCACTGGGGGGGGGGGGGGGGGGGCTGATGACTGGCATCGGGGGGCTGATGACTGGCATCGGGGGGCTGATGACTGGCAACTGGGGGCTGATTGGCAACGGGGGGGCTGATGACTGGCAAGGGGGGCTGATGACTGGCAAGGCGGGTGATAACTGGCACAAGGGAGGGCTGATGACTTGCACAGGGTGGGCTGATGGCACAGGGGAAGGCTGATGACTGGCAAGGGGGGCTGATGACTGGCAAGGGGGGCTGATGACTGGCGCAAGGGGGGCTGATGGCACAGGGGAGGGCTGATCACTGGCACAGGGTGGGCTGATGGCACAGGGGAAGGCTGATGACTGGAAAAGGGGGGTGATAACTGGCACAAAGGGGGCTGAAGGCATAGGGGAGGGCTGATCACTGGCACAGGGGAAGGCTGATGACTGGCAAGGGGGGGGGTGAGTATACACACAAAAAAAAATTTATATATCGTGATATATCGTTATATCGTGCATGCATCAAATTATATCGTGATATAAATTTTAGGCCATATCGCCCAGCCCTACCTCCAGGTATAGGAAGATTAGAGACTTGAAGCAGAGTCTTGGCTTGAGTAGTGCACTTACTGTAGCTAACTGCTGTCTTGACTCGACTGTAGACAAATCCTCCTTCTTTCCCCTCCGATAGTCCCTCTGTGTGGATAAGTTATCTCTATCTCTTTCACTCCCCTTAAGGTATTCTATCCAGACATGGCTAGCTCTGGAACTCTTTTGTTAATCAATAAATAACTCACTCTCTGGACACCTCTCTCCACTACTCTCACTACTCCTCTCCAACAATACTCTAACACTGACATCCTCCGGGATCTCTGTGATTGGGGAAAACCCACCATGACATGATCTAAGGTCTCTGAGTGTTGTCGCTGTGTGTGAGGGGAGGGTGTTGTGTGAGGTAACCTCGAAAGGATTGGATCTTGGACAACTTACAAATAAGCCTTGTGATAGCCCACAGAATATAATCAATCATTGGCACTGCTACCTCATTACATAAGTTTGACTTTCAACTGAACCTGAGTAGTCTACTGAGAAGCAGTGACACCAAGTGGCAGGAGTTGCATACTACATTTATCTGTAACAGAGCATACATATATACAGGATACCGACCTATACCTGCTAGAAAAGACCCTGCTCTGGAACACTGCACATGTACCTGGTCTTTATCTAATATAATATAAGCAAGATAATAGAACAAGCATGTGAGCATGCTCAGCAGTTTCCACCTCTTCCCTACACTATAATGGGGGTAACCAGATATATACAATGAATTTTCTCTTGCAGCTCCAATGCTAAATGTGCGATGTCTGTGGAAAATCCATAAGTTGGACCCTACCTATCATACTTATACCACATTTATACTGTAGCCTCTTAAATTGCATTGCACAGACTTCTGGACTCATTTCAGGGTGTATTCAGGTACCTTGAGCATTGTCCAGCCCCCATAACAGTGCCAGACTTCCTTTAAAGCAGTTCCAGCCTGCTCCTGTAACAGCTGAGAGACTGCCCCAGTGCCCACCATAACAGCGACTGCAGGCAGTGGTGCCTCCCCGGACAGCCGAGTGTCCCTCAGACAGAGACTGCAGCCCCTAGTGCCCCCCTGTGACAGTATCCGTAGGCCCCAGTGACAGCCAGCCTAGCCTCCAGTCTATATGACATTGTCCTGACCTTCATGAGCCGTTCGCATTCTCTAAGCCGATGGCTGCAATTTGTTTTTCTTGTCACTTATGTCAGTATCCTGTTGAAAATCCATCATTTTCTTCCTACAGTAAAGTGTTCACACATAATCTGACTGTTCATGCCTGGTCTTGGGCAATCCCCTGCTATCCATTGTGGATGCTGAGGTGAGGATAATCCCCCTATCTACACAGCTCCCACCAGGTGACACTTCAGAGCAGACTCATGGCTTCTCACTGGCTTCTCTGTGCATCCTGGTCATTACTTCCATTCTTCACACCTTTCTTCCTCTCCCCATCCTGTGAGTCTTCCCAGACACATTCCTCCCCCTCGGATTATTTCTTCTTTCCTCAATCAGCTTGATCCTTTATCTGTAATTGAATCTTGGGCATGGAGTCCTATCTGCATTGGCCGACACCACAATATCTTCATCTACGGATGTCAGGCCTCTTTCAGGCCATGTTAGGTTCACACAGTTTGGGTTTCCGGAGTTCATTACACTGGTTGCTATTTGTTGTGGCGATTTACAATAGTATGGTCGGTCGTCCGCAAACATTTACTGTATATAACATTAGTGATTTGTGTGAATTTCTCTGTTGTATAGTATAATATAGAATGGGTTTACCCATTGACCATTTTTCTTGTTTTGTTTCAGGGTAGGAGAAGGGAGGGCATCCTGGAGTCTGGGTAATGCCTATGTATCTCTAGGGAACCATGAGGAAGCCCTGCGCTATGCAAGGAAGCATATGGAAATCTCATGTGAGGTAAGAAGGTTGCCCCAAATTGTCTCTCTGAGTACTCTGGTGTTGGGTCAAGAGACCCCATACACATTAAATCCCAGGTGTAAATCTAAGGCCCTCCTCCTCCTGTGAAAGTACTACAATTTCCATCATGCCTGGACAGCCAAAGCTAAAGTGTTCACTGTAAAGGCATGATGGGAATTTTTGCAACAGCTGGAGGTCCTGAGTTTGACACCCCTGCATTAGATGATCATCTGATCCCTCAAAATTGGACGTTTCAGCAGTCATTAATCTATTCTGTATGCCCAACTTTACGCTTGACTTTGTTAATGTGTGTGGTCAACCTCAAAGGGTTGGTCCAGCATTAGAAAAACATACTGGAAGACCTGAGATAGAAGTAAATTCAATAGAAGTAAATCTCTGACACTTTATGGCACCAGTTGATTTAAAAGCCATTCCAGTGCCTGATAGACCTGGAATGAAAAGGATATATGTGTAGTTTAAAGTGGACATATGAGAAGATTATTACATATCTGTTACTATGAAATATACCTTCATTCCATTATAGACGTATATCCTGTTCATTCCGGGTCTATGAACCATATAAAGCCCATTAGATCTTTATTTCATATCTTTCCTTAGTATGTCCCCCCCATACTTTCTCCTACAGAAAACACATCTTAGCCCTACCCCCTACCTCCTGCAGTCTTGGTCCCTCTGTTTCTAGGGAGAGACTGAGCCTAACAACAGGTATTGAACAGGATGTTTAATGGAAATTAGACCCATATTGACCGACACTTTAGACACATTTGTAGGGGGTAAGAAAGCACAATTTATAAAGACAATACATTAGAGATTTTCCGTGAGCGTGTGTAGGACTGGGACCTGTGTTTGTTTTTTTGTTTTTTTTTGAACACAGAAAAGATCAAATATCAGCACAGAGGGAGCATGAACCACGGTTTGACAGGGAAGGACCTAGGGGCCATATGTATAACGGTGATTTAAAAAATTATTGAGTATATTACAAAACTGCCTGCGATCACAACCCTTGTTCATTTCTTTAAAAAAAAAAAAAAAAAAAAGAGTCAATGTAGGCCAATACAGTAGCCAATCCTGTAAATGATTTGCATGGTACCTGGCCAACTTTACAAAGTATAATCCCACTCCAACCCCTTCAAGCTAAACTGAGGTGTAATAGAAATATGAAAATATTAACCAAAGTCTGGAAATGTAACAAGTTCAGTAGGATTGCATTGCCTCTGTATATTAGGAGAAGGCATCCACGTCCGCCAGCTGCTGCTCCAGTCTCACATCCACTTATGTAATGTTTGTCAGGATCAGATGTTCCTTTTGTTTGTTTGCCTAAGTCTTGCAAATTCTCTTTATAAAGAGTCAGGAAAGGAACATAATGTTAAGTAACCACTCAATGAGTTAACCCCATATACGGTTCACACTTAGTGATACGTGCTGACACACTTTTTCACCCATACATTGTAGTCGCAAAGAGAAAAAAGTGATCAGAGCTTTCTTTTTTTCTGTATCAGTACTTAATAAGGATATAAAGCTCCACTCTATGGGTACTCTGACTCTATGGGTACATTATATATTTATAATGGTAAGACGATTTTCCCATAAATCAGAGGTTCCTCCTTCAGACACTAAATTATAGAACTCTTCTCGACCTCTCTGCCGCAATACACTCCTTATATGTTTGGGACTAGACCCCAGACTTATCAACAATCCTGTTACTAATCCTGCCTACGTTTAGGGTTAGATGCTGAGGGTTTGGGGCTCAGAAGCAGCTATAGGGTAGTTAAAGGGGCATTCTCACCAACAATGCATTTACCCTACCTACAGGATATAGGTTTACTGCATGACTGTTGGGACCTCCCATCTTGAGAGCACAGCTCTGAAGTTACCAGTCTGAATGAAGTGGTGACCCTTGTTCTAAAAATTGCAGGGAGTTTTAAAGATGTTATACAGCATTAGAAAAACATGGCCACTTTCTTTCAGAGACAGCACCACTCTTGTCTCCAGTTCAGGTGTGGTTTGCCATTAAGCTCTATTCACTTTGATAGAAGAGTTGCAAAACCTACACAGAGACATATTTATCACTAGACACCCGTGGTCCGGTGCCTAGGGCAGCACCTTGCAGTGGGGCAGCACCAGAGAACAGGGGAAAGAAAACAACTCTTTTTTGTTTATACTTGTTAGTAAATATGGTGTCTTTTCAGGGGTAAGGTGGTGGTGGTATGGTGGAATTGGGTTGCTTCTACATATAGAAAAATGCATGTGTCCAAAACCACGCTCTCATTTCTTCCCCAGTAGTCCTGTGCTGTTACCAGGATTAGTGGCCATACGCCTGTTGGTTACCCCATGATGGTATGGTTTCGGCTGCATGTGGTGACATACAGTAAATGTGGGAATGCGGCCTAAGGCTGTGTTCACACAACATATGAGACTGGCTGTTCCGTGACCGCGCCCACATCAGAACTCCCCACTGCACATTATGGAGCGTACGTCCGAAGCCGCTCGCTCCATAGTGTGCACTGACAGGGTTTTCTGCGTCCGCTATTCATTGAATAGTGGACGCAGAAAACTGACATGTCAGTTTTCTACAGCGTTGCGGGAAATCCCGGCCGGAGCGTATGCTATGAGTATATGCTCCGGACATGATTCCATAGAAGGCAAAGCAACATATATTTTTGCAAAAAGTACAGTATCAACATGATGTTCAAAAACTAGAAAATCATGACGCCAATTGGTGAGTGAAGATGGGGTGTCTGCAGGTTTAGTGGCTAGGGCAGCAGAAGCTGGTAATACGGCCCTGAACCTACATCCAAACTGGAGACAAGAGACATGTTGTCTCTGGAAGAAAGTGACCAGGTTTTTCTAATGCTGTGGATAACTCCTTTAATGATTATACGTCCAGCGATCATATACAGTATTTATCACCTATCCTGTGCATAGTGGGTAAGCGCTGCTGCTAGGACAACCCCTTCAAATCTGATCCATGAATACTAAGGGGGGGGGGGAGGAGGTTAAAAGGCAATGCCGCCACTTAAGACATCACTAATATGTCTGGTAGGAAGAGGGGCAGCTCTTGTGTTGGGAAATTTTAGTTAGGGCTTAGGTCTGGCAGAATAGGACTATCTTGGGTCAAAGACAAGTTTATTGCATGACTGATCAGTTTTGTCAGTGACCATTAACACTTCATTATCATTTGTTGTTCCCGTTGCATTGCACAACACTCATAGTTGTTCCTTGTAAAGTGTTTTTAGGCAATAGCTAAGGTATCGAACCCTATATGGGAGGGGCACTCTTAAAGGGATTATCTAGGTTCATAAAAGGTTATTTAGCTGTTTCCCAAATTCCAAACTAAATTAGTTTAAACTATGAAAACTGCACCAGTATCCTAGACCCCATCTTGAAGTGTTGGAACCTCAAATTCCATGTTCATATAACATGCAGAGAACTTGTTTTGGTGGAACACTTGAAGGGGGCTGGCTGTTTGGCTGAGTTGGTCAGCTAAGCCAGCCGTCTTCTCCATACAGACACCAGAGACCAGAGTTGGCTTAGCTAAGGAATGGCTTTAGGCCCTGCACACCGCTGACACATAGAAGGTGTGTATGTGCTGGGACCATGAGATGAGGTCTGGAACTAGGACATCTGTGCAGCGTTGGGAAGGAAAGTACATTAGTAAGTTTTACACTT
The DNA here is from genome assembly GCF_027789765.1 of Dendropsophus ebraccatus. Taxonomy (NCBI): domain Eukaryota; kingdom Metazoa; phylum Chordata; class Amphibia; order Anura; family Hylidae; genus Dendropsophus; species Dendropsophus ebraccatus. The sequence goes on along the minus strand of NC_091463.1, from coordinate 22,145,658 downwards.
GGGTAATAACCAAAGAACTCCTAATGTCCCTGGACATCCCTTGTAAATGCCGTTTTTAGACTAATTACGCTCATCAACATCGAAGCGGCAACATCAAGAGGGAAAAGTAGTGGAATTATGGAAATCTCAGGATCGATAGAATTGTTAATCATATGCAAATGATGAAAAATGGAAACAAAATATTTAAAACATTACAATTTATTCATATGAGTACCACGCACAGAAATACACATACTTACACCTTGGCGTGCTATCACCAAGGATATTAATGGTTTTCTGAGGAATGTTTTTCCACGCTGAATGCACCTGGGCACACAAATCATCGAAACCGGCAGTGAGGGCGGGGAGCTAGCGCCTCTGCAGTGGTTGTATCATTGGTGGATTTTTTGCTTTGTGCCCTGGTCTGCTGTCACCCCTGATCTCTGGTCTGCTGCCACCCCTGATCTCTGGTCTGCTGCCACCCCTGATCTCTGGTCTGCTGCCACCCCTGATCTCTGGTCTGCTGCCACCCCTGATCTCTGGTCTGCTGTCATCCCTGATCACTGGTCTGCTGTCACCCCTGATCACTGGTCTGCTGTCACCCCTGATCACTGGTCTGCTGTCACCCCTGATCTCTGGTCTGCTGTCACCCCTGATCTCTGGTCTGCTGTCACCCCTGATCTCTGGTCTGCTGTCACCCCTGATCACTGGTCTGTTGTCACCCCTAATCTCTGGTCTGCTGTCACCCCTGATCTCTGATCACCCCTGACTGCATATACAGTCGTATGTATTGGTGGAGCAGTTCCCTGCTGCATTACTTCATGCCTGCAGCCTATCAGCTGCTGGGACTCGATCCCTGCTCGATCCCTACTCTAGCCAGTGTACATTATTATTATATGTGGACACAGGAGCACACTATTACTATATGGGGGCACAGGTGTATATTATTATTATATGTGGACACAGGAGCACACTATTACTTTATGGGGGCACAGGTGTACATTATTATTATATATGGACCCAGTAGCACACTATTACTATATGGGGGTACAGGTGTATATTATTATTATATGTGGACACAGGAGCACACTATTACTATATGGGGGCACAGGTGTATATTATTATTATATGTGGACACAGGAGCACACTATTACTATATGGGGGTACAGGTGTATATTATTATTATATGTGGACACAGGAGCACACTATTACTATATGGGGGCACAGGTGTATATTATTATATGTGGACACAGGAGCACACTATTACTATATGGGGGCACAGGTGTACATGATTATTATATGTGGACACAGGAGTACACTATTACTATATGGGGGCACAGGTGTACATTAATATTATATGTGGACACAGTAGCACACTATTACTATATGGGGGCACAGGTGTATATTATTATTATATGTGGACACAGGAGCACACTATTACTATATGGGGGTACAGGTGTATATTATTATTATATATGGACCCAGGAGCACACTATTACTATATGGGGGCACAGGTGTACATTATTATTATTATTATTATTATTATTATTATTATTATTATTATTATATGTGGACACAGGAGTACACTATTACTATATGGGGGTACAGGTGTATATTATTATTATATGTGGACACAGGAGCACACTATTACTATATGGGGGCACAGGTGTATATTATTATTATATGTGGACACAGGAGCACACTATTACTATATGGGGGTACAGGTGTATATTATTATTATATGTGGACACAGGAGCACACTATTACTATATGGGGGCACAGGTGTATATTATTATTATATGTGGATACAGGAGCACACTATTACTATATGGGGGCACAGGTGTACATTATTATTATATATGGATCCAGGAGCACACTATTACTATATGGGGGCACAGGTGTACATTATTATTATTATTATTATTATTATTATTATTATTATTATATGTGGACACAGGAGCACACTATTACTATATGGGGGCACAGGTGTACATTATTATTATATGTGGACACAGTAGCACACTATTACTATATGGGGGAACAGGTGTATATTATTATTATATGTGGACACAGGAGTACACTATTGCTATATGGGGGCACAGATGTATATTATTATTATATGTGGACACAGGAGCACACTATTACTATATGGGGGCACAGGTGTACATGATTATTATATGTGGACACAGGAGCACACTATTACTATATGGGGGCACAGGTGTATATTATTATTATATGTGGACACAGGAGCACACTATTACTATATGGGGGTACAGGTGTATATTATTATTATATGTGGACCCAGGAGCACACTATTACTATATGGGGGCACAGGTGTATATTATTATTATATGTGGACCCAGGAGCACACTATTACTATATGGGGGCACAGGTGTACATTATTATTATTATTATTATTATTATTATTATTATTATTATTATTATTATTATTATTATTATATGTGGACACAGGAGTACACTATTACTATATGGGGGCACAGGTGTACATTATTATTATATGTGGACACAGTAGCACACTATTACTATATGGGGGAACAGGTGTATATTATTATTATATGTGGACACAGGAGTACACTATTGCTATATGGGGGCACAGATGTATATTATTATTATATGTGGACACAGGAGTACACTATTACTATATGGGGGCACAGATGTATATTATTATTATATGTGGACACAGGAGCACACTATTACTATATGGGGGCACAGGTGTACATGATTATTATATGTGGACACAGGAGCACACTATTACTATATGGGGGCACAGGTGTATATTATTATTATATGTGGACACAGAGGACACTATTACTATATGGGGGCACAGGTGTACATTATTATTATATATGGACCCAGTAGCACACTATTACTATATGTGGCAGAGTAGCACATTTTAACTATATGAGGCCCAGGAGCTCTGACTACTACAAAAATACATCTGTAGAGAATTTTGGACTTACCTGCTGCCACCTGCTTAGCAGACGGTATTAGCAAAGTGCATGAATAGGAATTTCCTAACCAATTTTCTTCCATACATCTCTAAAAGAGGAAAACGACCATGAGGCTTTTTCTCAGTTTCCGACTGACTAGTTTCCTTTATTTGCTCTTTTAGATCGGTGACAGGAATGGAGAGCTGACAGCTCGCATGAATGTAACACAATTACAGTCCGCACTCGGCATCGGTTCCTGTGAAGATGATGGGGACGCTTCTCAATGTGATGGCTATGAAGCACAAGGTATGATCCTGCTCTTTATATATTTTACCGTAAGGAAGAGAATGGTGACCATTCTCTATTGATGGTATATTGCTAGAAAATGCCGACACCTTATGACCAGTGGTATCTGACCTCTGGAACCCCTACTAATCACAGGCTGGAAAAGAGCAGGCTAAAGTGTAATAATAATAATAATAATAATAATATATTTATTTGTATAGCGCCAACAGATTCCGCAGATTGTAAGACATGCAAGCTGCAGATACTATATGCTACAATATTTTTAATAAACATACTATTATCTAATGCTTGATATTTAAAGAACATTCAGTACAATCGAACAATGCTTATTTTAGTAGGTTTTCTATTGCCTTTAAGTTGCAATTGGAATTACTCTTTAACCATTTGTCATTTTATTTAATAAGATTGACAGATTTGCTTAAAAAAACAGTATTGCCAGTGTCCCCTCTGCCTCATTGAACCCCATGTAACATAAGTCAATCCACGGGACAGTAAGGGCCCTATTACACACACAAATTTATCTGACAGATCATTGAAGCCAAAGCCAGGACCAGACTGTAAACACAGAACAGGTCATAAAGGAAAGGCTCAGATTTCTCATCTTTTCAAATCGATTCCTGGCTTTGGCTTCAAGAATCTGTCAGATAAATCTGTGTGTAATAGGGTCTCAACTTATCTGCACCTGGTGAGCTGCTTTCACAGGGGTCTCAGTCTTCTCTCAAGACTTATGTATAATGTATAATATATAATATATCTCACTGTACATTATAAACAACTGTGACTGGTGTTGGAGATCAGGAATAAAAACCGAGTTTGCCCAGGAATTGTGCAGTTCAGCGTCTCTGCCAATCATATAGTAAGTAGAACAGAGAGTGTATATTGACTTGGCATGTTGATTTTTAAGGTGTAGCTGGGTAAATGGGCACACAGAGATGTGTCAGCTTTTTTAATATAACATTGGGCGCCAACAGCGCACTGAGAACTCTGCCAGTGCTAAGTGGCAGAACAAGCAGCAGAACACGTCCATGGTAATATGTTGTGTATATACAGTAGATTTTCATCATGGCTAATGCTAAGCACTCACCTAAAATATATTTAGCCAACATCTATTTCTTTTGACCCCACCATACACGTGTGACCCTGGTTTCAAAATGTTTTCTAAATGGAGAGAGGGGAATAAGTTGGTGCCAGACACCTCTGCTAGTGGATTTTCTCCTGTGATCACAAAGGATCACGCATCAGAAATTTAGCATGCCCACGTGATATCTCAAAAATTAAAGGAAAACTCCATCTTTGACATGCTCCCTTATACATAGCAACAACTAATATAAACATGAATACTTTCCCTCCCTCTCAAGGAACTAAATTCTGTGCATCTCGGAGCCTCATATACTGATTAGGAGTGTAATTTGTCACTGAGCATGAGCACCATAAGCCCCACATTTTTTTAATTTATGCTCACATTCCCTATTTTTGTACTTTTTAAACTCATACGGTAAAATTGGATTAGTGATAGATTTCCACTTTACCAAAGTGGGAGGTCTGAGATCCATCCACCTTTCAGTGTACAGTATCAGTAAGTGTACTCACTGTATATACTGACAGCAGCTCCTGTGTACCTCATAGAGCTAATATCAGACTCCCCTCCTCCAGGCTGTGCTGTCCTGCTCTGTGGTGAGTCTGTCCATAAGATGGCCGACATGGAGGAGTATGTGACCATGACCCACCTCCATTGTCCACCCCTAAGCCTGTATATGCCTAAGGAAGACACTGGGGGTGGGGCATGGTCACATGCTGCTTTATATCAGCCATCTTATGGACAGACTCACCACAGAGCAGGACAGCACAGCCTGGAGGAGGGAAGTCTTATATTAGCTCTATAGGTCTTAGATTAGCTCTATGAGGTATATAGAACTGCTGTCAGTAAGTGCAGTGAGTACAATTACTAATACTGTACACTATAAAAATTAAACTACAAAATGGACAACCCATTTAACTGGTTTCAGTTTGTCCAATAACTCTTTAGGTTTTAATTCTACTCTAGGATGTGGAAGCTACATTTAAAATTAGTCCTAGACTTTCCAAGAGAGGTCCCAGTGTGGGTAGCCGCTGGCCAATAAGACCAGTAGACATTGGTTCATGACATTGAAGGTTCAGATAAAGACAGGTCAAAGTACAGGCATGGGTAGTGGGCAGGCAGCAAGATAGCATAGTCAGATGCATCAGCACAGACACTATGGACACAATGGTGAATGGGTGGAGGAGTCATATTGTGAGGCTATTCTTCTTAAAAACAATGGTTCCTTACCTCCATAATACAGTGACAGCCACTGCATTAAATTGGAGACCTACAGAGTTACACAAATATTCCATATTATGGTACCCCGTGTGACCAAATGTTGGACCTAGACGAGTCTTCACCATAATCTGGATTACTTGGACTCTGTAGACCTAAAATAAAAACCCACAAAAAAATACCTTACAGAATGTCTCCATAGTATCATCCATCGGCATAAACAAGTCACTGGCATAAGGAAATGTTAACAGGCCATCGCCTTTATATTGTATTTTGTCAAACAAGTTTAGTTTTCTAGTCAGAAGCAAAAACTGCTCTATACATTAAGCCATACAAAAAGTACAAGTACATTGCTAAATAATGCAAACTATATTCATCTAATGTAAATATCAGAATAGCACTCAGCATACAGAACATGTGCAATGAATTATTCAGGAGCAGGTTCTATGCACTCCATCAGCCGGATAATCTGCTCTTGCTGAGCAGTTTCTTTATGTTGTATCTTTTTCAGTGCTCTATTATTTAGGGCTTTGTCTTCCAGTAGTAAAGTTTAATATGTTTTGACCTGATATCGTGAGAGGTTGAATTAAAATATGGATCTATTAGATCCCAAAAAGTGAAAATAGTGATCATTTTAACTTTAGATGGAGAAAGCTGAACCCTTAAAAGATAGATCCTTATGATTGAACGCTTTCCCTGGGAGTAGTAGTTTGCTTAAAGGTGTTCTCCACGCTGAAAAGATATGCCTTCTTTCTTCCAGAAACAGCACGACTCTCGTCTCTAGTTTGAGTGTGTTTTTGCAAGTCAGCTCCATTGAAGTGAATGATGTTTAATTGCAAACCCACATATACACGGGGAGACAAGAGTGGTGCTGTTTCTGGAAGAAACCGTCCATGTTTAAAAACCAGCATTAACCCCTTTAAGACTACATTCACACATCCTGTAAAATTTTAGGAGCCATTCAAGTGAATGCAGCCATTCACGCGATCCATGCCGTGACCCCCCACCACGATCCATGCCTTGACCCCCCACTACGATCCGCACGGCATAAAAATAGGACATGTCCTAGTCCTAGCATGGATTTCACCCCGCCGCCCGGAAGCTGTTAGGCTTCATTCACACGATCCAAGCCGGGATGATCGGAGGAGGATCGCGGCACTGAACCCCCAAAGTGCAGCCCCCCACCCCCGCCGCCCTGCAGCAGAGATGACAGGAGCACAGAAGACAAATATTCGTCTACTACCCCGTGATGGTAAACATGTGAGTCGGCCGGCATGGGGGGAGGAGGCAAGTAGTTGTCTTCTGCACTCCTATCATCTCTGCTGCCAGGCGGCAGGGGGGGGCTACAATTTGGGGGTTCAGTGCCACGATCCTCCTCCGATCATCCCGGCTTGGAGGCCTAACTGTTAGGAGTGTGTCTGACAACAACCTTGTAGATTAGACTACCCAAACCATCCGAATAGTGAGTGCAGCTCTGAAGTGTAAAATAGGGTGTAACTCTTAATATAATTCTTAAGCAAAGTAATTTATATGACTGTGATTTTTATGAGCAGCATAATGAGTGCAGCTGTGGAGTATAACACAGGAAATAAACTAAGATCGGTACAAGTAATGTATGTACACAGCTTCTCCACCAGCAGAACAATGAGTGCAGCTCTGGAGTATAATGCAGACTACATCTTAGTACAATATAAGTAATGTATTAAGAAGTTATTCAGGTTTGGTAAGTGTTTGGGAAATGGTCAGCTCTTCAGCAGCTTCTTATGACAAGTTATAAGAGTTCTAATGAGGAAACTGGTGAACTGTGGAAATGGTTAAAGGCCAAAATAATGTTTTCCTTATTAATATCAATTCTTCCCCTTTGGAGACAGTGAATAGAGATTGCCTTGGGGAGATCTTGACCTAGAATCAGCCAACCACCTCAGGCGATAGGATCTCCGAGCACATCTCTGATCATGATGATACCTTACACGTTCCTTCTTCCAAGTTCTTACTCTTCATTTTTCTCTTTTCCTTTAGTGTTAATATATTCAGTAAGCTGAAAACACCCGGCGTCCTATTAACATGACATCTGCGGAAATAGTGACCCTCAGACCAGTCTGTGACTGCAATCTTCTGTGAAATACATATTACTCCTGTAGTGGCTGCCCACTATGTCCCTCTGCAAGTAGAGCAGATCAGAAGAAGTTCTAGCAACCAGATAGCGGCTTCTCTTCAGGTCTTCGTCTTGTATAGTGCTTTTCCCTATAAGTAACAGGAAAGGTGTTCTCACATGGGGTAGATAAGATGTGGATTTTCCTTATTTATGTGTGAAACATCCACAGTGTTTTACAAGGACAGATAAGTGGATGTAAAGGAATCTGATTCCTATCCAAAGATCTCCACAGATGTTGACAGGGACAGGGTGGGCTGATCCCCCAGAAACTATCCAGGGCTGCAGTCCACCTGCTACAATACGCCTTGACCAGGCCTTGTAAGAGAATAGGTGCCCGTCTGCAGATCTGTGTCCACAGAGAGAGATGTTTGGGATGGGTATCAGGGAGCTATTATACAAGGCCACAGTGAGGGCCTATCCACTATAGACGGCCACAGAGGATGGCTTATCTAATATACAGGGGTACAGAGGGGCCTGTCTACTATACAGGGGCACAGAGGGGCCTGTCTACTATACAGGGGCACAGAGGGGCCTGTCTACTATACAGGGGCACAGAGGGGCCTGTCTACTATACAGGGGCACAGAGGGGCCTGTCTACTATACAGGGGCACAGAGGGGCCTGTCTACTATACAGGGGCACAGAGGGGCCTGTCTACTATACAGGGGCACAGAGGGGCCTGTCTACTATACAGGGGCACAGAGGGGCCTGTCTACTATACAGGGGCACAGAGGGGCCTGTCTACTATACAGGGGCACAGAGGGGCCTGTCTACTATACAGGGGCACAGAGGGGCCTGTCTACTATACAGGGGCACAGAGGGGCCTGTCTACTATACAGGGGCACAGAGGGGCCTGTCTACTATACAGGGGCACAGAGGGGCCTGTCTACTATACAGGGACCTGTCTACCTAGTTACAGAAGAGGGCCTGTCTACTATACAGGGACCTATCTACTATACAGGGGCACAGAGGGGCCTGTCTACTATACAGGGACCTATCTAAATGATCGTGATAATGAAAGTTATGGGAACTGTATAAAACAGCAGCAAACAACTCATAAGAGGATGGATATTGGGATCGGTGCAGGTCACAGAGGTGGGACATTCATATCATGTCAATATGGGAATACCCATTGAACTATAGATATAATACTGCCTAGTAGCATTGTGTCCCATGTGGCCTTAGTGGGTAGTGCTCTCTTCCTCTGGCCTATTTCCTGCTCACAATAGTCCATATTAGTTCTGTATTTCATAGTGTACCGTACTCATACATGCATAGCTGCCTAGAGAACAGTTGCCTGATCCCACTATTGTTCTCACAGACATAATATTTTCTAACAAAGTCCACAATCAGCAGGGAAAGTTACCGTCATGTCCTTACATAACATTTCACTTGCATTAGCCTATCTCTGTGTCTGTGGAGTATATAATGGGTTAATGGCGCCGGTTTGTTTGCCTCTTACACCTTTATAATGACCTCATTGATTAACTTTCAGCATTGACAGGGTTTCCAAGGTCCTGGTTGCTCTAAACACAAGTACAGCGTGTTCTCGGAGCGGAGTGTTTATCTAGCCTGAGAAGGGAAGAGATCCCTTATTACTTCTCAGTAAAACTAGATAGAGAGTGTTCTCGAAAGAGGGTTCTGCATAGACATGGCTGGGACTAAAGGTAAATGCCGTCCTGTGGCAAGATGATTGTTTTATGTAAGTGATGGAGTGATCTGTGGTTATATGTTGTTTCCCTATGCTTATCCATTACTGTGTGACTTTATATGTGAGCTGATAGTACTCAGTGGCAGACCACAGCGTAGCTGACGTTCTTCATCCTATAGAGTCTGGTAAAGGCCGACGTAAAATAATAAACCTCGGTGCAAAAACTGTACCTCCTCCTGTCCTTGTGGGGTCCAGGACTCAAACATATCGGGGAGTAGGGTAGAACTACAATGGAAATACTTTTGCTGTCCCTCTTTCTCTATAGACGGCACGAGTTTATGTAGGCTTTATGATAGCTAAAGGGCAAAGAGTGACGTGTTCATATTACTTCAATGCTCTTTATCATAACCCGTACCAGGTTCTTTGCTGCACTGCAAAAAGTCATGGTACAGACACCGAGCAGCCCCTGTCAGAAGGGTTGGAGGACTTCAGCAGACGGGCACCATTTTCTTTCTTTAATATACATGTGATGTTTGCAGGTACAAGTTTACCTGTAAAAATAATACTATTAAGAAGTAACGTAATCTCTTTTAATGCTGGGTCCTCACACCCATTGACAGTATTGTGCAATAGCCGCAACAGCGCCAACTCACCTCTACTACATGGCTGTATGGGGATCAGTGCCAAAGCACTGTACAAACATGTCACTCCTGCCTCATACAGTACAATACAGATTGAACCCTTTTACTATCACTAACTCTTTTCTATTAGCTGAAACATTTTCAAGTAGATCATCTACCTTCCCTTTCCAGTGACTACGCAGAAGCAATTTTCTTTGAATATCATAGGTGATTTATTTTTTCTTTAGAAAAGGCTATACCTCCTCCCGCGACCAGCGAGATATAGAGATATTAAGCCCTTGAATCCATATCAGCAATCCAAGTGTTTACCTCTGATGTGGATTGCACTGTATAATACATGTGTAGTCCATACACCCTGAAATCCATAGTAAAGTCTTGGGTTTGGGGACTTTGTGTTCCCTACAAGACTAGTACAATCTGCAACCAGTACAACCCAATCACAAGGCCTGGATACAGAGCTAAACTGGTCTATAAACAACTGTCCAGAGCTCTGGTCCAGGGTCTAACACCCCACATCCCCCGTTCTAGAGATGAGCAAACATTGGAAAATATATATTTTTTTTTTCTTGGTGTTTTGCCATCAGGTTATTTTCCATGTAGAGCCCTTACTATAGATCTGTATTCCACTAGTTGAGCCTTCATTGCCTTGTATGCTTGAAAGACAGCTCTGTAATAGGAAACTCTTCCGTCAACAAATCTCCGATGTAGGAAATGTCCTCCTATTTGCTCATCTTCGCTACATACGTCCCAACCCTGTGTGAATTGTTTCAGCCGTTCAGCATTGCTGGTCAAAGTCCTGGACACGGACCACTTCATACAATGAGCCCTTGTAGGTTTCGGGCCGGATATTACAAATTATTAGGTGTTTTTGCGACCACACGACTGAAAAGGAACCTACCCAGATGACTATCCTTCAAAGTGACCGTGACTATCATAAGTGTCATAAGAAAAAATTATATATAAAACACCATGTACTTTGAGGAATCACTTTTTCTGGTTTACAGCTCTATAGAGAAGGCAATTTGTAATACCTGAGTAGTTAAGATTTCCCATCATTCCTGAGCTCAGGACCCGTGACATCTATCACTGCGTCTGTCTGGTAAATGCACCATTATTTACACTGGCCTAGCATGACCTGCGGACTCCACAGTCAGAGTACTGTGGTCATCTTAGCCTTACACTAAAGACTCCTTTATCCAGGATGACTAGCGTGTCTTATACCAGCGATTAAGTTATTTGTACACAGACGTTTAGTGATTAAATGGGGACAGCTTGTTTCAGAGGGATATTGCCTTACAGCGTGCTCGGATCAAAGTGCGGGGGGTACGAGGGGAGGGGGGCAAACGGGAGGATTTCCGATCTTCAAGACAAGTGATAATTGGCCTGTATAGATCTTTACTAAGACATTGCATTGAGTGCACTCATCAGCTGCTGCAGTAACTTATCGGCAGATTTACTAATGTGCCAAAATTTTGATTTAGAAAAACTTTATTTAAAAACTTGCGCGCCTAACTTTTACAGGGAGGATTGAATTTCCAGGAAAGAGGCCGTAAAATATGGCTTGAGCGTATTTTGGCACAAAGATTTGCTATCGGTTAGGCAGACATTAGCAAGGTCTGATGATAAAAAGGCTTTGTGTTTCTTTGTTCCTTTTCTTGGATGATGAAGGAAACTTCAGTTTAATTTTTTCTTCTTGTTTTTTTTGGTTTACAAAGGAAAATTCCCAAAGTGCCTGATGCTAGCGGTGTGTAGATGTACACTAATTTTTCCTTTTAATGGAGGACGGTGGAACATTTTCCCCTCTGTGACTAAGCATATCCAACTTTTCAAAGTGAGTCGATAAAAAAAATTTACATGTGAATGTGTCATCTGCCAGCGAGCCAATGACATTCGGTGCTCGGAGGCACCCCTCGCTCTTCCTGCCTGAGAGGGTTCTTGGAACTCCAACCAGAGCTGGACGGATGCCACTTGTCGGATAATGAATGGCCTCCCTCCGCTGTGCCTGGAATATTGCTGAGAGTCATACAAGGCATTGAAAGTCAGCGGAGATGTGGAATAGAGGTGAAATGTTCCAACTCATTTTCCTGTTCAAGAAGATTCAAATAGCTTTTAATTGTCCAAATCTAAGTGTTACTGTGTATCCCTGTGTATTCTTCTACAGTGGTCCGTTACTGGTTCAGTTCTCACCAGATCGGGATGTAACCAAGTGATTGTATACTTGGCGTGCCATTGTGGGTAACGGGGTACAGCCCAGCAGGGCCGCTTCTGCCATGAGGCAGAATGAGTATTCCGCCTCAGGCGGCAGAATTTGCAGTTCTGGAGGGGGCAGCACAATCTTCCCCCTTGCTGTCATTTTAGTTAAGTTTAACTTAACTAAAATGACATCAGCCCCAGCCCCTAACAGTCTCTAGCCTAAACAGCCGCTCACCGGTGCCCCCACGTACTGCCGCCCCTGCTCACCGCCGTCCACTCCCCATGAACCGCCGAACCGCATGTCAGGCCGTGACGTCACCCAGCAGTGCTTCTGTTATTGAGTGTGTGTGTGCGTGCCGTCCGCTGCTGTGCTTTGCGCCCGACCTGCCTCTTCTACAGTACCAGCAGTAGAACTGAGGAACAGGAGACCACCCTGCAATGTGGTCAGTATAAACCCCCAAGGAGGCGCCAGAGATTACCGGGGGGGGATGTAATGAATTGATGGTTGAGGTGGATGATCGGCGGGGGCTGTCTTGTTTAGCAGGAACGGTGGAGCAGGGTGGCTGCAGAATTTTCATTATTAAGGGGTCTCTCAGCAGAGGTGGGAAACATAGCAGTGGTGGGTCGGGGCCCCATTTTATCCTCCAAATGATTTCAGGTCAGATCCTGAGACTTGCTGGAGACTACAGAAGGGTGACTAGCAATTAACCTTGTAATATTTGACAAGGGGAATATGGGGCATAGATCAGCTCATTCACTCTACACTTCCTTTCCTGAATTCTTTACAATGGCCTCAAGTCTCTGTTCCCATTGAGATGAGCTGATGGAGTCACCAGGGTCAATGATTCACTCTATGTCCATGGCAAACTATGGCATCATTCCGTTATCTGCTAATAGTAAATCTTAAAATGAAAATAGATCCATGTAGTCAGATACTCAATGAATAAAAACCTGATCTGCCAAACGAAATGTCTGAAAAATTTGCCTTCATAATGGAGAGCACCAAGGAGATTGCATATCTACTACTGATTTTAATTTGATGTGTTTCACTGTGATGCTCACTGAATGGGTTTGGATATAAGACCCTCAATTGTTTACTTTCAATAGGCTTGGGGGGGGGGGTCGCTGTTAGGTTCCGCCTCAGGCAGCAAAAAACATAGAATCATCCCTGCAGCCCAGTCACTTATGGGGGTGAAGCATTCTTCCACGACTAAGCAGTTCTTTGTGGCCACTACCTTTCATAGATCTTGACCTCCCTCAGCTATAAAAGTGCATGGTTTCAACAGTGCAAGAACAGTCCCAGACACAGTGGTACAATTACAGTTCCAGTTCCCACAAATGGGGCTACCTTCTCTTTAAAGGGGTATTTATTTAAAGCATATCCACAGTGAATGGAAGTTTACCAAATTGAGTAAAACAATTGGCTCATTTGTTTTCGGCTTCCAGGACCACCTACAGCAGCTGCAAACAGGCTGGAGGGTGCCATGAGCCCTCGTTCCTACATAGGAATACCCCTTGGGGACCACACTGGCATTCGCTGCAATATACAGGGAACATCACTATAACTTGTAGGTCCAAGCAGGTCTCCCTGTCTGCACACGCGGTCTGAGCCGCACTTCCTGCAGTTATACCCTCCATATAGCACTGCCACAGTGAACATCAGTGTCAGAGATGCTGTAGGTGCGGCAATGACCCACTTTGCAAAAAATGACACCGGAAATAGGCCAACAGACTAGCACATGTGGGAAAACATAGTCAAATAACAAGGTTGGCATGGGCTACAGCACCCTAGAATGTATTTAAGTAGCCCCTAAGAACTCTGGTGTTTCAGCGATGCTCTGTAGATTCACCTTAAAGGGTTCCGTTATAGATTTAACCCCTTAACGACATCGGGCGTACCCATACGCCCCCGTTGCCTGGGCTTTAACGCAAACGGGCGTATGGGTACGCCCGATGTTTCCCCGATCGCTGCGTGTTCACACACAGCGGTCGGGGAAGATGGCCTGCTATAATGTATAGCAGGCCATCTTAGCTTCACGGCACGGGGGGTGGTTAACACCCCCCGTGCTTACGATCGCCGCTATAGGCTGATCAATTCAGATCAGCCAATAGCGGCGATCGGAACCTTTCCGGGTCATCGGTGACCCGATGACCCGGAAAAAAATGGCGGTCGGTGCTGTCCGAGGACGGCACCGACCGCCATTACTGTAAAAAGTAATGTTGATCGCCGTGCCACCGGCCCGATCGCCGTGAACGGCCGGCCGGCCGTTCACGGCGATCGGGCCGGTGGCACGGCGATCAGAGTCCAGCAAAATAGTAAATACCTGCCCTGGACCCCTCAGCTAGAGAGCCGAGGGGTCCAGAGCAGGTATTTGTACATTACTCACCTGTCCCGGGCTCCTGATCGGCGTCTTCCGGGTTCGCGGCGTCCTCCGTCATTCCGTTCGGTCTTCGGGTCTTTCCGGCGGTCCTCGTCGTCTTCTTTCGGCTATTTTCGGCTCCAGCCTCGTCATTTTCCGGATTTTGCGCTCTGCTGCCCCCTAGCGGCTGATATGTGTAATACACTTATCAGCAGCTACAGGGATATTCAGAATATAAAAAAAAATTATTTTTTTTTCCCAAATTTTTTTTTTTCTATTTTCCGCACCCTATCGCCGCTGAGTGTTGATCAGCATCGCACGAAAGTGCGCTGCTAATCAGCAACTCCTCCTTTTTGGCGTAGGGTGTTTTTTTTCTATATTCTACTGCCACGGTCTGCTTATAAGTGCCGGACACAATAGCGGCATTTATCAGCAACTCCTTTGTTGGCGTAAGTTTTTTTTTATACTTACTGTAAAAAAAACACGTAAAAAACACTACATTACACCACACTACATTGAATAAAGTTTGACACTACACCACTACATACCCCATATACCAATCCCCGTATAAAGATGGCCCCCAGGGTGTTTTCGGTGTCAGAGGGATACGTTATTATTGCCTCCGACACCGAAACAGCCAGTGAGGATGAATGGGGGGGATCCTTCTTTCCTCCATTCATCCTCATCATCCTCATCATCCAGTGACGTGTCTGGGGGGTAGCGTAGCGTACGCTGCCCCCCAGACACGTCTTTTCCGCCAGTACCGTCCCAATAAGAGATGGCGGTATGGTGTGAAATTCTACAAACTCTGTGAGAGTACCTCAGGGTACACTTACAGATTTCGGGTACGTGCAAACTGCGGAATGGCGAAGGATAACCCTTTGTGCATTCCGCAGCTGGCACCCGCCGGCGGACTGATGCGGGCGCATGTCTCTATCCGTGTCATAGACTCCATTCTATGCACGAGCGGAATCCGTCGTCCATCCAAAGAATGAACACGTTGGACGGAGAGCGGAATCCGCCCGTGCATAGAATGGAGTCTATGACACGTGTGGAGACGTGCGCCCGCATCAGTCCGCCGGCGGGTGCCAACTGTGAAATGCACGAAGGGTTATCTGTCGCGATTCCGCAGTGTGCATGTACCCTTAGAGTGTATGAAGGAAGGGACACCCGAATCCAGCCCCCAGATGCCCCCTCCCCCCCCATCCTCGGAGTTAATGGGGAGATCGTCCGGGAACTGATCTTCCCACTGCTGGATAAAGGTCACCACCTGTACAGGGATAACTTTTATACCAGCACCCCCTCTTCCGGTCCCTCGCTGCCCTGTAGCTTGCGGCACGATCCGTAAATATCAGAAGTAGTAATAGCGCCCTAATATTTAGCAGCCATGGAGCGGACCCAGCACTTCTGGATATGAGGGACCCCGTATCGCACCAGGACAACATTCTCCAGGTGACGTCCCCCACACTGGAGAACAGGAGACCCCAGAAGAAGTGCAGAGTGTGGGGTAACAGGGGGATCAGGAAGGACACCATTTTCCAGTGTGACACCTGTCCTGATCCCCCCGACCTCTGCATACTGGATCGCTCCAAGGCGCACCACACGTCACTGGGGTTCTACATTATCTAAATTCTGTCCCTTATTCCTATTTCAGGGGTCACGTTGATTCAGGGATTATTCTGATCGCCATTATGGATTCGGGAAGGAATTTTTCCCCTGTGATGAGGCTACTGTCGTCTGCCTTACGAGGGTTTTTTGCCTTCCTCTGGATCAACACAGGTTGAATTTGATGGACACCTGTCATTTCCAACCTTATAAACTAATAATTGGCCTAATACCCCCAAATAAATTAATAATTGTCCCTTTTCCCCAGCTAAATAGGTATGGCCGCCATTCCCATTAGAGGATGCCATGATGCAATTACAAAGCCTCTGTGCAGCCAGGACAGTAGAAACCCCCCACAAGTGACCCCATTCTGGAAACTACACCCCATATGGAATCTAACAAGGGGGTCAGCGGGGATATGGCCCCCTGGTGACGGCCACATTTGGGACGTGAAAATGAAAAAAATTGTATTTTTTATTTTCTCGGCACATGTTCCACTTATGTGCCAGTCACCAGTGGGGTCCATATGCTCACTGCACCCCTTGTTAGATTCCTTATGGGGTGTAGTTTCCAGAATGGGGTCACTTGTCGGGGGTTTCTACTGACCTGGCAGCACAGGAGCTTTGTAATTGCGACATGGCCTCCATCCTCCATTCCAGCCTCTAAATGGCGCTCTGTCCCTTTGGTGACTTGCCCTGTGCCCATATGGCACATTATGCCCACATGTGGGGTATTTTCGTACTCAGGGGACACTACCCTACACGTTTTGTGTTCATTTTCTTTTTTAACCCCTTGTGGAAATGGAAAAAAATCAAGGCTAGACCAACATTTAGTGTAATTTTTGTAAAATTTTTACTCTAAATTATTAATCTTGTCATGTTTTTTCATTTTCACAAGGGGTTAAAAGATAAAAAAAAACATTTAATGTGTAGAGCAATTTCCCCTGAGTACGGAAATACCCCACATGTGGACATAAAGCGCCATGCGGGTGCAGGGTAAGCCTCCGAAGGGACGGAGCGCCATTTGGTTTTTGAAGGCTGGATTTGGATGGAATGGATTTCGAGGGGCCATGTTGCATTCAAAAGGCCCCTGTGTTGCCAAGACAGTTGAAACCCCCCACAAGTGACCCCATTATGGAAACTGCACCCCTCAAGGAATGTAACAAGGGGTGTAGTGAGCATATGGACCCCACTGGTGACGGACACAAATGTGGAACAATGTGGCGTGAAAATGAAATATTACATTTTTTACACTATAATGTTGGTCTAGCCTTGAATTTATCATTTTCACAAGGGGTTAAAAGAGGAGAAAAAAAACAAAATGTGTAGCGCAATTTCCCCCGAGTCCGTAAATACCCCACATGTGGACATAAAGCGCCATGCGGGTGCAGGGTAAGCCTCCGAAGGGAAGGAGCGCCATTTGGTTTTTGAAGGCTGGATTTGGATGGAATGGATTTCGAGGGGCCATGTTGCATTCAAAAGGCCCCTGTGTTGCCAAGACAGTTGAAACCCCCCACAAGTGACCCCATTATGGAAACTGCACCCCTCAAGGAATGTAACAAGGGGTGTAGTGAGCATATGGACCCCACTGGTGACGGGCACAAATGTGGAACAATGTGGCGTGAAAATGAAATATTACATTTTTTACACTATAATGTTGGTTTAGCCTTGAATTTATCATTTTCACAAGGGGTTAAAAGAGAAAAAAAACACACAATATGTGTAGAGCAATTTCCCCCGAGTCCGTAAATACCCCACATGTGGACATAAAGCGCCATGTGGGTGCAGGGCAAGCCTCCGAAGGGAAGGAGCGCCATTTGGATTTTGGAGGTTGGATTTGGCTAGAATGGATGATGAACGCCATGTCGCATTTACAGAGCCCTCGTGCTGCCAAAACACTGGAAACCCCCCACAAGTGACCCCATTCTGGAAACTGCACCCCTCAGGGAATCTAACAAGGGGTGCAGTGAGGATATGGACCCCTTGATGACGGACACATTTGTGCCATGAAAGTGAAAAAATGAAATTTTTCCCTTTCACGTCACATTGTTCCACATTTGTGCCCGTCACCAGTGGGGTCCATATGCTTACTGCACCCCTTGTTAGATTCCTTGAGGGGTGTAGTTTCCAGAATGGAATCACTTGTGGGGGGTTTCCAGTGTCTTGGCAGCACGAGAGCTCTGTAAATGCGACATGGCCCTTGAAATCCTTTTCAGTGAAATCCAGCTTCCAAAAGCCAATTGGCGCTCCTTCCCTTTGGAGGCTCGTCCTGCGCCCCCTTGGCACTTTATTGCCACATGTGGGGTATTTCTGTACTCGGGAGAAACTGCGCTACACATTTTTTGTCTTTTTTTTGCCTCTTATCCCTTTAAGAAAATGAAAAATTGAAGGCTAGAACAACGTTTTAGTGTAAAAAATAATTTTTTCTTTTTTCACGCCATATTGTTCGGAAAATCTGTGAAGCACCTGTGGGGTCCAGATGCTCACCGCACCCCTTGTTACATTCCTTGAGGGGTGTAGTTTTCTAAATGGTGTCCCTTTAGGGGTGTTTTTTAGGTTTTGGCACCCCAGAGCCTCTGCCAACCTGAAGTGGTACAGTCAGAAATGACCAAATATAACGGAGGCATTGAAATTCACTAGGCGCTCCCTTATATCTGAGGCTTGTGGTTGCGTCAAATAGCGCAATAGGGTCACATATGGGGTATTTCTATAAACTGCAGAAACGGGGCAATAATTATTGGGGTGCATTTCTCTGGTAATAGGTTTATAATTATGAAAAATATTGGATTACAATAAAATCTCTGCACAGAAAATTAAAATTTTCAAATTCCTTACACACTTCGCTTTTATTTCTGTGACTCCCCTAAAGGGTTAAAACACTTTCTGGATGTGCTTTTGCAGAGTTTGGGGGGTGCAGTTTCTGAAATGGGGTGCTTTGTGGGGCTTTCTAACATACAGGCCCCTCAAATACACTTTAAACCTGAACAGGTCCCTAAAAATATCTGATTTTGAAATTTTACTGAAAATTTGGAAATTTGCTGCTAATGTTTTAAGCTTCCTATCGTCTAAAAAAAATGAAAGATAGTTTAATAAATGCCGCCAACATAAAGTAGACATGTTGCTAATGCTATTTAATATATAATTTATGTGGTATAACCACTTTCTGTATACGCAAAAAAGTTTCAAAGTTGGAAAAATGCATTTTTTCACATTTTTTCACATTATTTGGGTTTTTTTCATAAAGATTTGTTATAAGTATCGACTCCAATTTACCAGAAATGTAAAGTACAATGTGTCACGAGAAAACAATCTCAGAATCAGCCGGATAGGTAAAAGCATCCCGAAGGTATTAATGACTAAAGTGACACTGGTCATATTCATAAAATTTGTCTCTGTCATTAAGGCCATTTCAGGCTCTGTCCTTAAGGGGTTAACCCAAATGGCCATGTGTATAGGCCCTTATGTAGAATATCAATGGCTGACCAGAGCATCGGAAAAACATGGTTGGTTTAAACAGCGCTACCCCTGTCCTTAGGATGTGAGTGGTATTACAAGCTCCATTCACCTAAATGGCACTGAGTGGCCATACCAAACAAAAACAGAAGGTAAGAGTGGTGCTGTTCCTAGAAGAAAGTCATGTTAACCCCTTTAAACAGTGTCTAGACCATTTAATTGTCATCTTCCTCTCATAACATTGTGCCCACGCTCCCCCAGATGGACTTGTTAAATTTTACAATTAATCCCAGGATGGGTGACGGGCTGCAGGGGTGGGGTGGGGGGTTATTTTCTGAAACGTAACATTGACAAAAATAAAATGCTGGATCACAACTCCACTTGAAATTTTCTGCTGTACATGATTTCCGACATTCTCCCCAGGGAAAGGCAGACGTTACCTCCATCAGCGTACTGGCCCTCTCGACGTTAGAAAGTGTCATGTCCGAATTAAACAATGACACAAACATGTTCTGCAGCATGGAAAATATACCTCACTAATTCCACTTCTCAGCCGAGATGAAGGCCGATAACAACCGCAAACCTTAAGGGTAACAGCGCTGCCGGGGGAACTTGTTTATCACAGATGACAAAATGACACTGACACGGAGTAGGCTGCATGGCAAACTAAATTATAAGGCTGTACACTCTGGTGGACAACAACAACACGTCCCCGCTCTTGTTTTAGTTCAGTGAAATAATTAAACAAGCTGTCAGTGCCCAACACGGCAGTGTGGTCGCTCGTCCTCAGGGAGCCACATTGACTGTCCATGGTAAAAGCTTGTTACTGGAACAAGAACATAAACATCCTCATGTAAAGGTTCATTATAAAGGTTCTGCCTCCCCCTTATTGTTATTCCCTTATACGCAATCATCTGCATCATCTAGGCGGCTAGTTAGAGATTCTGAGGAGTACAGGGCGTTGAAGTCAATATTCTTAAAGAAACTCTCCAGATGAAACTGATATAGTGTGTTATGACTGATGCAGGGTCTAAGTGGGAGGGGCATGACACAGGGATCCTATCTTTGGTATTCCTTGAATCATTAGTCATAATGCATTGTTTAAGTTTTTCCCAGTGTTCTTTCAACCCCTCCCTAACATAGATAGCAAAACACTGGAAGACCATGCATGAGCATGCTCAGTAGCTGAACCCGCTCCTTGTACAGTGGGCGTCTAGTTTACTACATCTGATAATTCACTGCAGAGGCTGGGATCAGAGATAACTCTGATCCTTACCGCTTAACCACATGAATAGGCAAACAGAGGGAGGGGCTTCAGCTGTTGACAACCCAACACCAATTCCCAATTGGTGATGGAAAAAGCCTTTCCCACTGTCCAGCTGCCTGAATGCTGCGGCTGCTATTGATGTGATTAACTGACTGGGATGTGAGTTATCTCTGATCCCGGCCACTGAAGCAGTGTGTCAGCTAAGCCTGCTCCATGCCTGCTCTCCTGACTTACGCACTACGCAGCACTTTTAAGCATGCTGTTATGACTGTGTGGGTAAGAGATTAAAAGAATTGGCTTTACACTAGAGTATCCATTTAATTCCTTACAGCCATTGTCGGGAGAGCACGCATTGTGAAGCTATGCAGTGACTGGGCTCAGAGATAACTCTGATTCCAGCCAATTAAAACATACTAATTCCAGCCAATTAAACAAACAGATTATAAGGGCAAATATTTGACATTTGAATGTCATAAAACTAAACTTTTTTTAATATAGAAAATGGTGCCATTAAGAAATTACACTTTCTGTTTCAAGCTCTAATTTTGAATATATAACAATATAAAAGTTAAAAAAAAAAAGTTATTCCTGGTAGGAAAAGGTTAAACATTGATATATTGTTCATTGATTTGTTTGTTTTCTCTTATGTTTATGTTTGTAGAATTGTTACATTCTTGCAATGTCATGACAATTGTAATCATAAAAGATAGTTAAAAACAAAAAAGTTATACATGAATAGTACCTATTCACAGCAAGTGAAGCCACGTAATATGGCATTGAGAATCAGTTGCCAAATCCTTCCATAGTATCACAAAAAAAAACATCCTTAGCTACTTTTACTTGATATTCCAGCCACTAGGTGGCGATGTTACACAGCCGTTAATGGGAGAGTAGTGGCTCATGTCAAAATATTATGAAGGTAGTAGCGTAAGCGCGACACACAACAAGCGCCGCACTCATCAGGTTAATGTTCATGTACAACACTGATAAAGCAAAGTCTTTCCAACGAGGCAGAAAGGCCACAAGTGTCATTCTGACAGAGAAAACAGTTTGTCAGAAAATAAACATTTACAAGACAGGAATAGAAGACGAAGGAAGCGAGTGTGGATGAGCGCTGACATGGAAAGAATAAGACAAATCAGAGGCTGGGAAGGGGCGGTGGAAGGATTGAAGAAAGCTTAATTTGCAAAACTACAAGCTGTCTGCGCGCTGTATAATCAGAGGCGCTGCATACTGAAACAAAGTAAACCCGTGACAATGGAAAATTACTGTGCTTCATACAGATGCTTTCCAGCTCCTCAGTGCTCCATAAACAGCCAAATCATCGAGATTAACCCCGGTGTCGCTGGATATACATGAGAGGTGATAATGTGGTACTGCGTCAGGGCCGGGACTAACTGTGTCCTTGGTCTATAACCTTATTTCTCCACTAGCGCAGAACTGAATGATATCACTTTAATTGTTTTGTGACCTTGTGAGAAAATTTGTAATTCACAAATCACTATGGAATAGATAAGCATGACGGACAAAGAGGAGCAAAGATTGTTGGCTGCGCTGTGTGAGCATGCTGAAAACTGTGCATAGGCCTCATATGGGCAAATGGTCAGAGGCCCCTGAACTCCTGTTATGTCTGTGATGCTTGAAAGGTCGATGCATGTGATCCATAATTGGTCGGAGCCCCCAAACATTTGTGATCCATGATTGGTCAGAGCTACCAAACATTTGTGATCCATGATTGGTCAGAGCCCCCAAACATTTGTGATCCATGATTGGTCAGAGCCCCCAAACATTTGTGATCCATGATAGGTCAGAGCCACCAAACATTTGTGATCCATGATTGGTCGGAGCCCCCAAACATTTGTGATCCATGATTAGTCAGAGCTACCAAACATTTGTGATCCATGATTGGTCGGAGCCCCCAAACATTTGTGATCCATAAATGTTCAAAGCCGCCAAACATTTGTGATCCATGATTGGTCGGAGCCCCCAAACATTTGTGATCCATGATTGGTCAGAGCCACCAAACATTTGTGATCCATGATTGGTCAGAGCCACCAAACATTTGTGATCCATGATTGGTCAGAGCCAACAAACATTTGTGATCCATGATTGGTCAGAGCCACCAAACATTTGTAATCCATGATTGGTCAGAGCCACCACACATTTGTGATCCATGATTGGTCAGAGCCACCAAACATTTGTGATCCATGATTGGTCAGAGCCACCAAACATTTGTGATCCATGATTGGTCAGAGCCACCAAACATTTGTGATCCATGATTGGTCAGAGCCACCACACATTTGTGATCCATGATTGGTCAGAGCTACCAAACATTTGTGATCCATAAATGTTCAAAGCCACCAAAATCTGGATATATCTGTGATCCATGAGTGGTCATAGCCCCCCAAATCTGGATATGTCTGTGATCCATGATTGGTCGAAGCCCCCCAAATCCGAATATGTCTGTGATCCATGATTGGTCGGAGACCCCCAAATCCGAATATGTCTGTGATCCATAAGTGGCAGAGCCCCCAAACATCCATGGACCTTGAATGGTTGGAGCACCCAAAGTCTGATACATCTGTGATCCGTGAATAGTCAAAGCCTCCTCAACATCCTGATATGTCCATGATCCATGAATGGTCGGAGCCCCTAAACGCCTGATATGTTTGGTGATTGGACTCAACAAGAGATCTCCTTTCCCCAGCAGAGCTGCACATTTTTATCTGTAATCTGCTCCGGTCCCAGGGGCTAAAGATGCACATACACATCCTGAACCTGCCAATTATTTTTGGGCGCAACCAACTATTTTATGTGTATGTGGGTGTCCTCTGACTGGTGGATTTAGACATGCTGAATCCTATTACCACCATCAGATGTGTCTGACAGCGGCCTAAATGGGCACTTAAGGAGACAAGTCAAAAGTTGTGACCATCTGAGGTCTGGGTGTTCAGGCCCCTTCTGTATATTAGATAGAGCTGGGAAAAGCTCTATCTAAAGGGTTCACTCCTCTTTATTTTTTACCTTGTGTTCATAGAAGAGAACAATAAAAAAAAATAAAAAATAAAAATGCTGCGCTCTGGACACCAACAGTGGCTGACAGACAACATGGCCCAGCATGCTACAGTATATTCCGCAGAATCTGGGATGGTGGCTCCTGATATAGATGTGATCCTGGCCTAAGCATAGCAGTGCTCATCTTGTGCCGTCAGTACATTAGTCTTGCTCCGCAGATCAATATTCAGGTAACATCACACTATTACATCTGTGTTAGGATGAAGATTGATTTTCTTTGCAGGAGACATTACAGTTTTGTTTCTTAACTACTTCCCTGATGATATTATTGGGAGTGTTAACATCTGTTGTGTTTTTATCACATTTACCAAAGTTGTGTTTAACCCATTGTATTACTACATAATATATCATTTACACATTATGTACTGCTGCTGTTTATCACCATGGGGTGTATATGGAGCAAGAGGGGATTCAGGAGCGAACACACAGCAGTGTAAGTGCACATACACATGCAGCACGCAGTCATAGGTATATGGCACCTTCATAACAAAGTCCCCAATGAAGGTGTGTGTCCCCATAACCCTCCCTGATGCACATATGCTGAAAGCTGTTGCTAGCTTAGTGGGACCACCAATGTATAGACAATGATCAGCTACAGCTTTGTTTCCCTATAGTCGTTCCAGTCGATCTCAACAAAACCTGCTGACCATCCAATATGCAAGAATCAGCCCTACAGCCTTCCATCTGTTGCAAAACTACCCAAAAATTCCCATCATGCCTGTCAGTCTGTCAGCTCTGTATCATGTACAGATGGCTGATAAAGTGATGAAATAAATTTTACAGCACCTGTCTCTTAGCTAATGGCTGTTTGCAAAATTATAAAATCATGGTTTCTCTCCGAGCCCAAGTGTCAGAAAGGCAGAGCTGAGCTGCAGCATGCACACCTCCTCCCTTCCCCACCCCTCCGTACATTGACTGATTAATATATAGGGCTCAGTTCTAGACGCCAGGCAGGAAGCAAAGGGGAGGAGGCATGCATGTTTGAGCCTGGAAGGAAAACATGATTTTATAACTTTTAAAATGGCCAACAGCTAAGAGACAGGTATAATTTGAGTTATTTCTTATCAGCTATCTCACTCAGGTTCGTCCGAACCCAAACTCTCGGCCTTTGATTACCAGTGGCTAAAGAAGATGGAGGCAGCCCTAGGGAATCCTGGTAAACATGGATACAGCCTATGGCCTATAGCTGTATCCATGTTTTCTAGGACTCCCTAGGACTGCGTCCAACTTCTTCAGTCGCCAAAAATTAAATGCTGAGAGTTTGGGTTTGGACGAACCCAAGCGAGCTCGAGGATCGCTCATCTCTACTGAACCTCTATAGAGCTTACAGATTCCCCTGAGTAAACTCAGGGTGGTTATATACTGACTCTCCTCTTTTAAGCTTATTACAGTACACATTTTCAGGGGTGCACAGGCATCTACAACGACTCTATGAACCTCATAATAAAAATACAGTTCTGCCCTCTGCTATGCTAGAAGAATAACATCCAAAATCTGACCAGTTTCCATAACTTAGAGCTACAAGTCCCCTGGTCCCTGTACATAGATTTTTCGTATCAGTGTTCCAGGCCTTGGTAACAATGTAGAGGGATTCTGAGGACAATGCTCACCCTCAGCACGGTCCGGCTGTAGAATGACTCTGTCATTGTTCTCTGTTTCAGGAAAACGGTTCACCGGGCTCCAAGGACATGGGATTCTGATAAAGTTAGTTTCAAGGCATTTTGAGTATTACAATACAAACAGTGCCCGATAAGAGCTAAGTGCGTTTTTATCAATCTGGCATTTTGGCATGATCTATGGAGGTATTTATATCCTGCCATTCCGCTACTGATGATAGGAGGCCGCTTTATACTTGTAAAGGCCTCTTGTTTAACCACTGCTTAAGTATCCCATTGACACAGTGACATGGACTAGGACCTCTATAAGAACATTTTACTGCATGGGGATGAGCGTGTCTATATGGCTGCTACTATAATTCCCTCCTGCACATATATCCTACGACTAAGCAGGCACTAATATTGTTCATTCTTATTACCAAAGACATCACAGAGCGTGCTGGGCAATGTAGTGCACTTCCCTAGACCTCATTGCCTGTTGGCACTAGTATTTCATACTGGCTTACACACAGTATTTATAGGATTGGAAACGTTACCCAGATATATACTATAACGGAAAAAGTTCTACCTTTTTCTGTGTCTGTTTCACTTCTGGTTTTGGCTAAAAATACCGACCCAGCCGTAGTCTTTGAGGATTGTGTTCACTGCTGAGAATAAGTAGCTGTTTTCCTGACATCTGTTCAAATCTCACTATAAAGCAGGTCCTGTCTTAGGGTACTAATACACGGAACGATAATCGGCCCTATCCGGGCGATTATCGCTCTGTGTAATGAAAACAACGATCAGCCGATGACAACGATCATTGGCTGATCGTTGATATAGGTTTGGACCTATAATTGTCGGGCGCCGACCGCGCATCGCTACGCGCGGCCAGCGGCTGACGATTTACAAACTGTATACATTACATTATGCTGCAGGGCTCCTCTTGCGCTCTGCTTCCCCCCCGGGTTCCGCACGCTCCAGCTTCAGAGTGGCCTGTCTGAGCCTACAGGCCACTCAGCCAATCACAGACCGGGACTGCCGCGTCCAGTGACTGTCCCGGAAGAAGCAGAGCGCAAGAGGAACCCTGCAGCATGGATAGGTAATGCATATAGTTTAAAGCGACTCTGTACCCACAATCTGACCCCCCCAACCACTTGTACCTTCAGATAGCTGCTTTTAATCCAAGATCTGTCCTGCGGTCCGTTCGGCAGGTGATGCAGTTATTGTCCTAAAAAACAACTTTTAAACTGTCAGCCCTGTGCCAAAAGGCCGGGGCTAAGAATGTCTATGAGTCCAGCTTCCAGCAGCGTGGTTGCAATTGAATTTATTCAGAATATCCGTCACCGTACACACATTGCGGCATGCCCCCAACAAGACCTACGCGTTTCAGCTGCGAGCTGCAGCCTTAATCATGATTAAGGCTGCAGCTTGCAGCTGAAACGCGTAGCTATTGTTGGGGGCATGCCGCAATGTGTGTATGGTGATGGATATTCTGAATAAATTCAATTGCAACCACACTGCTGGAATCTGGACTCATTTCACTACTTACTCGTTCAAGTGGCACCTGTTGGGGTGAGAGCCCTTGCTGTGAAGCACAGTGGAGAGGGTAAGCTGGCTTTTTCTTATCATTACAATTTCTAAGAATGTCTATGCATTAGGCTGGCACAACCTCTCTGTCCCTCCTCCCCGCCCTCATCATCATTATGAATGCTCCAGGCAGATTGCCTCCTATTCATTAGCTGTGTGAATACTGAACATGGGCTGGATCGTTAAGACACCTGTGCAATGTTCAGACAGGAGAAAATGTTTCAGTGGCATTCCTAATGATGAAGAGGGTGGGGAGGAGGGACGGAGGGGTGGTGCAAAGTTAGGGCACGGCCGTTGGGCCGGGGCTGCAAGTTTAAAAGTTGTTTTTTAGGACAATAGCTGCATCACCTGCCGAGCGGACCCCAGGACAGATCTTGGATTATGAGCAGCTATCTGAAGGTACAAGTGGTTTGGGGGGACAGATTGTAGGTATAGAGTCACTTTAAGCAAGTGCTGCAAGGACATCAGTAACAATGTCCCTGCAGCCCTTGTTAAACGATTATCGGGCCGTGTAATAGGCCCAGTAAACAAGATCGGCGCTCGTTTACAGTTATTATCGGGCCCCCATCGGCCTGTGTAATAGTACCCTTAGTTTACTTTTAGAAATCTAACTGCTTATTGGGCAAGGATTGTAATTGTTTGGCGGTATATACTCTATGCTTCTCCCTGTCTCTCTGCTGGCCTTTTGTTAAGGGAACCAATCACTGCCAAAATGGCCCTGCAGCATTACATACAGTGCCATAATCTTGTATGGATGCCGACGTCATCACTAGGCCGGACATGCACAGTACGCCAGCGTCCAGTCCGTGTGCCATTTCAGGTATGGCCTAGTGATGATTTCGATGTGTCCATGCAAGACTACAGGACGGGGACACTGCATGCTCTGCAAGTGTATTAACGCTCAAACAGGCATGATTACAGGCAAAATTCCCAGTCAGCTGTGACTACTTGGCTGAAGAGGAACGTCCCGATGACTAAATAAAGGGAATTAACATGCGGAGCTGGAAACTTTAAAAGCTCATTTTTTAGGGGGGGGGGGGGGGCTGTTGGGTAGCAGGAGAGTTGTAGCGATTATTTATATGGTGAGAATCAGTGCTGGGGCCTTTATAGCACTGTATGTAGTGCTCCAGGCCCTGTTTCCTTATCGTAGTTAAGGCACATGTTAAATTTGGTGTATGACTCTTGTGAAGAGATGATATCTCTACTTGAGGAGAGTCCCATAAAGATGCATGGAGAGGTAAAGTCCATTCTAGAAATAATGATGTACAAAACAGTTCTCTGATGACAGCTTTTGCCTCCCCTTTAAGTCAGTGTCTGACGTCAGTAAGAAGCCTTGGGACATGATTTGGAATGTAAGCCAGGCTTGACAACTCTCCAAAAGGAGGCCTATTATTGTGGGACCAAAGGGATAATGTTACTTGCTGCTTTGCATCTCCTTCCCAGAATACTCCATGGTGCACAAATGGCCTCTAATGGCCCTATTCCACGGAACGATTATCGTTCATTTTCGGACGATATAGACCGCTACGGACGATAATCGTTCCGTGGAATAGAGTGCAACGATCAGCCGACATCGTTCATGTTGGCTGATCGTTGCAGTCGCTTGTTTTTCAACATGTTGAAAAACAAGCGACTGATACAGCAACGATCTGCTGCCGTCGCTCCGCTGAATAGGAGCATCGGCAGCAGACGCTGCTATATCCTATGGGCTGCCCGGACGATCAGCGATCCTCCGAGCAGCCCCCCCGCAGCTCCCCGCCGCCCCTCCCGCACTCACCCGCTCGCTGCCGCCGCGTTGAATAGCGGCGGCAGCGAGCGGCGAACGAGGAGCAAACGAGCGCTAATAGCGCTCGTTTGCTCCTCTAAAACGGCCCGTGGAATAGGGCCATTAGTCTCCACATTATCTTTACCTGTCTGATACCTGCTTGTGGGAAAACATTGTCCCTTTGGTCCCATAACCCTAATTTTGCCTACAGATTGGTAAACTCAAGTTGTGTGGCTTTGCTAACATTCCCAGTCATGTCCTAAGGCTGATCAGACATAAAGGGAAAGCTGCCTCCAAACGGTGGCGTCAGAAAGCTGCTTTGTGTATATCTTTATAGCCTAAGGCGGTAGGTGCATACATTTTGTTATTTGTTAATCTTAGTCTTGGCACTGCAGTAGAACATTAAGCACAGATGATATTGTACCCGATCCTAAATATACAACTATTCAGGTAGATTATCCATCTAGTAACATGCTGGGTGGGTGACACTTAGAAACACTAGAGGTCTTCAAGATGGTGGACTTTGTCCTTCTTAGCTCATCTCCCTTGTGATAGAGAGATTGGTTTTGTTAGTATTATGTAAGTAATGTAGAATATTAAAGTCTAGACTACCCTTCCTCTCCCTTTAACCACTTTCATCTTGGGGGCCCCTTGAGACCTCTTTAAGGAATTTTCAGAATGGTTACGTATTTGATCTCTTTCTTCTGATTGTACTTCAGATACAGGGCATGAAAAATCACTCCATTTAATTTTTATTATTTCTCTAATCCACTTGTTTGTAATATAGAGAGAGGCTCTCAACACAGGAGAATACTCCCGGACAGAGCTCTCCGAATGACCTCATCCCGCCAGCAAACCCAGCAAAAGTAAACAGCCTGTGATGTCCGTCCAGTGAAGCGAGACGGATAAGATAAAGGGAATTAGTCATCATCTTAATACTTTCTTTAATTAGTTTTATCAAGAAAGCTCCAGCCACTCACAATGTGTTGCCATGTAGCTGCATCCAGATAAGTGCAGAAGGCTTAGCGGTGGTGGTGGTGGTGTGAGGGGGCACCATATCAACCAGGCCAGAGTTATCGCTTTGATTGGGATATTTACTTTCCTCCTATTGATTTTCACATTATATGATTCTATTCTAGGGAGGTCTAAAACTTCACAAAATTTCATGGACATACCATTACTTTCTGATGGGTGAGGGATGGGGGAGGTCCAGCTGATGCCTGTATGATAGAAATCTGCTAATCTCTTATGGTGCGTTTACACAGAGAGATTTATCTGACAGATTTTGGAAGCCAAAGCCAGGAACAGATTATACACAGAGAACAGGTCATAAAGGAAAGACTGAGATTTCTTCTCTTTCAAATCCAGTGCTGGCTTTGGCTTCCAAATTCTGTCAGATAAATCTCTCTGTGTAAACGCACAATTAGTTGTGTCACAGATTGCATCTTTTCGAGTTGCAAAAAGATGGGGATATGACTCCATACAGAGAACAGAGGACATGCGTAGTCGCTTTCCTTTCTCTGCCTGGATGTGGCAGCAGATGGCCATTCTACCAGGCAGGATAGGGGTCGTGGATCCGCCATTCTAGAAAGAGCTGTGGGTTATCTGAGATCAGTAAAATACTGCTGCTTTCTTCTAAAAACTCCAGGTTGTATGTGGTATTACAATTTGGCACTATTCACTTTAACGGCACTGAGCTGCGATACCACACCCTAACAGGTCTCCAGTGGTGAAAATGGGACACATGACTATCTGTAAAATAAATCATCCACTCTTCATTACGCAGCCAACAATGGCAAGGCTGGCCATATTAGACAGCTGGTTCTCCTTACCTGCATACACATACACCCAGCATGCAATTGTTTTCAATGTAGGGAGGGGGCGAACTGCTGTCAGACTCCTCTGGGGGGAGGGGGGGGGCTTATCTTGCTAAAGGCAAAATGATCGGGAAGATGTTAGGGAGAGTGGGATAGTTATGTTAGCTGGTTGGCCTAAATCAGCACATTCAGTCAACATTTATTTAGTATGTATGGCCAGCTTAAAAGGGTTCTCTGGGCTAGATCCTGGGATGGGCTATAAATCACTGATCTGTGCTGATCAGTACCTGCCCAACACAGTGACCAGGGCAGATGGCTCCATTCATTGTGGAGTGGCCGGGTCCAGTTACTGCAGCTCAGCTGCCGTTTACTTGTGTAGAGCGGGCGATCAGTGATTGATGACCTATATTGTGTATGGGACATCAGTCTGTTTTGCCCCCAAAAAAACTTTAAAGAGGTTATCCAGCATTAGGAAAACATGGCCATTTTATTCCAGAGACAGCACCGCTCTTATGTCTCTAGTTCAGGTGTGGCTTGCCATTAAGCTCCATTCAGTTCAATGGAACTGAGTTACAGAACCTAGGTCCAAGGCTCCTCTTGCGCTCTGCTTCTCCCCGGGTCCCACACGCTCTAGCTACAGAGCGGCCTGTCTCAGCTGACAGGCCGCTCAGCCAATCACTGGCCGCGGCAGTCCAGAGTAGTCCCAGAGCGCAAGAGGGGCCCTGCAGCATGGATAGGTAATGTATACAGTTTGGAAATCGTCAGCCACCGGCCGCGCATACCGCTATTACACATAGCAGTGCGCGGTCTGTGCCCGACAATTATAGGTCCAAAACTATATCAACAATCAGCCGATGATCATTGTCATTGGCTGATCATTGTGTTTATTACACGGAGCAATAATCGGCCAGATAGGGCCGATTCGCCCGATTATCGTTCCATGTAATAGTACCGTAAGGGACAGGTGCAGGGTTTTTG
Source organism: Dendropsophus ebraccatus (assembly GCF_027789765.1). Taxonomy (NCBI): domain Eukaryota; kingdom Metazoa; phylum Chordata; class Amphibia; order Anura; family Hylidae; genus Dendropsophus; species Dendropsophus ebraccatus. The sequence continues at coordinate 22,113,984 of NC_091463.1, read as the reverse complement.
ATAAATAAGGTGTGAGGAGCAGGTCAGAGACACATGGAATACACAGACTAGGTGAAGCCCTGACACTACTCCCACCAAACTGTCCCTGCCATTTGGGGAACCCAACTCCTCAACAGGCCGGCCCCAACCTAAAGTGCTCTAAAATCAGGGCAAATACAAGACAAAGACATGACAACTGACATACACAATAATAGAGAGGTCAGACAGCCAGGTCAATAACTAATAATAATAATAATAATAAATAATCGGGCAATGAAGTACAAAGTTAGTGGTCAGAATGATGGCGGTCAGGAGAACAAGAGCCAAGATCTAGTAACAAGGCATCAGACAATGTAAAAAGCAAGAGATAGCTACATTTGTCTCTCCAAATGAAGGCTACAGCAGGCAACTAGAACATGCTGGGGGTAGTAGTTACATAGGGGCTGAAGTCACGTCCCAAGAACGAGATTGGCTTCATTGATCTTTCAGATAAATCTCTGTGTAATACTGATAGTAAGTAGATTACCTATGAGATCCAGACACAAATCCAATGTCAACCTTCAATGTCAATCAAAAATTTCATCCAGGAGCCCAGGATGAATCCCATACAGGAGGCAGATACACCCCTATACAAACCAATGGTTGTATGTCCATTCCTGTCTCTCAGTAAGATGTAGCATAGGAATATTTTCAGATGGTTCCTGCGCAGCGCGGACATATCCAGAGAAAACAAATAGGTTAAACCGGGCAGATTTTTTTGACATTTTCTTCTTAAGTTCAAAGATATTTACTCAGCTGAGTCTTTGCTGCGAGCCAATGAATACAGATCACTAGAAACAGCCCAGGAAGCGTTAGACGTACGCAGCTGCTTCCAGCTATTCAGACCAGGATGGTGGAATAAACCAGGATTGGGTAATGCCAGCTGAAACTCTGCAAAATAAAGGGTAAAAGTATTGTGCCAGTGTGCAGGGCACCATAGGGCAGCTAGCAAGGAGGTAAAAAATATATGAAAGCGAAAATCATCCGAATGGGGTTGCTTTGGTGGCAAGCACATGGATTTCTGCGAACACAATTGTATGTAGCAAATTGACTGCAAGTGGACCCATCACTGGGCAGCACATGGTATGGGCAGATCTTCCCTCCTGTGTTTTCTATAGGATCAAATGGGTGATTCCCTGTAATAAGTCAAGGAAACCTGACTGGGCCATGGAGTGTTGTCAGGTTGCCCACAGTGCCACAATTCATCCATTGGCATCCATACTGTGTAGCATTGTTCCCCATTTTATCTTGATTTTCATATTTCGCTTTGCTATAGAATGATTTAGATGCCCCATTGTTAGTATAAATCTGATTGTCGCCATGCGTCATGTGGACCGCTGCATGTCGTCTATATCACGCAGCCTCTTCGGTCATATTCGCCCATTTCTATTGTTGCCGCGATTTTTTTTCCTAGAACGGTTGAATTGATGGCATGTTTTTGGTTTTTTTCATCTCGCATAGAAGATGTGGATGAATAGATCTCTGACTGTAATTGAAAAACACAAGACGTAGATTTCTGACAGTAGCTTTTAATTGTAGCTGTGAAGGTCAAGTGGGTTTTTCATTTGTAGAAAAAAAAAATTATACAGCTTCAAACTAATTACTCATCAGCTGAAGTGAAGACGAGAACTCTGACTTTTGTTCTCTCATCGTGTCAGGGAGGAGAAGAGACTGCCGTTGCGGGATCAGGGAGTAGGTAACCAGTGTTTGCCTATGACAGACTCTATTTATGCACTAAGCATTCCCAGTATATAAGTCCTACGAGTCCATAAGACATAAAGTGGACTATAGATACTGTGCTCCATGCAGCCAGATGACGGATTATTCCCCATAATTAATAAAAGCAGATGACATGTTTAACTTTTTATATTGATCAGTAAGAATGTGTTTTATACTGTTTCTTGTGTTACTATTGCACATGGTTGGTGCAGAGTAAAGCCCCTATTACACAGGACGCTAGAGGAGCAAATGAGCGCTGTCTGAGCATGTTTGCTCCTCATTCCCCGCTCACTGCCACAACTATTGCACGCGGTAGCAGCAAGCAGGTAAGTGCAGGGGAGGCCGCGGGGAGCTAGATCCTCCGAGCAGCCCATAGAGGATAGCGGCGGTCTGCTGCCACCGCTTCTTTCCCACGGAGTGACGGCAGCAGATCGTTGCTATCACAGTCGTTTGTCTTTCAACATGTTGGAAAACAAACGACTGCAATGATCAGCCGACATCGTTTATGTCGGCTTATCGTTGCCTTCTATTACACGGGACGATTATCGTCCGAATACAGCCGAATATTTGCTTCCTAACCAGCACAATCCCAAGATGAACGAATCTCAAGCAAGCTTTGGTTCATCCGAACATGAGTATGCAGTATTTGATAACCGGTGGCTGAAAAAGTTGGATGCAGACCTAGGGAGTCCTAGAAAACATTGATACAGTCTATGACTGGGTTCAGATATTAGGAAGAGCCCGGCACTCACCAAGTAGATTATGCTTCTTTATTGTAGTGTAGCAAACATATGGTACAAGGACGCGTTTCGGCCAAGCATGGCCTTCATCAGCTTAGGGGTGTATGACTGGGTTCACACACGGTATGACACTGGCTGTTCTGTGACACGGCCGTGTCAGTGAAGTTCATCCCGGCCGGTACTGCAGCACTTGCCATATGAACTTAATTTCTTTAGAATTGGGATGCGAACACATTTGTGTGTACCTGTATCCAAATTACCCATAGCACAGGAGAACTCCAGGCAAATGAAAACAGGGAGGAGTTTTGGGAAGATAATAATGAAGTGATACTTACCTATCCCAGTGCCCCTGAAACTGCAGTGCCACCGCTCACTGGTACCCTCTGATCTTCTGTATCTCCTGGCTTCCTGTTTTGTCACAATCTGGCAGAAACTGCCCACTCAGCCAGTCAGTGACTGCAAAGGTGTCCTGCCTCAGTGTTCTGAGCAGTTTTGATCTGGGTTGTGATGTCACCGGCGGATGACAATGAGGGGTGGTGCTGCGCTGTGAACAGGTAAGTATCATGTCATTATGTTCCCACCACCCCCTGCCCTCCCTGTTTTTAATGTTTCCTATAAGTTCTCCTTTAAGGATTACATTTTGTTGCTTGGGACCAAGTCTGGTTCCTTCATGGACCTTCTACAAAACTTTAGGACTTCAACACATTATGGACGTTAACATCTCCGGAACTAGTATAGACCACTAGCTGACTCTGGACAGGTAACCCCTCTCCCCACTACCTGCACCATCACTTGCTGTATAAGCAGGTTGGATCTATACATCGCTCAGGAACTGTGTCTTCATGTATACAGATAAATCATTGCTGAAGGTGAAGTTATCCATTGCACTGCTGTCCTTTCTTGTTCCTCCTGCCAGTGTCCTGGCTTCTCATTTGCTGCACCCCAGTTACTATTGGCCATGCAGGCAATTGGGTGTGTCCTGGGGGAAAACACAAGACTATTATTACAGACATATTGGTGTAGGCTCCCCTGTTCCCATTGTACTGTGTGCTGGAAAATGCCCAAAGTCCAGCAGTCCTACTCCAGCTACAATTACCTGAGCTTGCCCTGGTCAGAACTACAGATCCCAGCTGGCCCTCTGTAATACACCATGTGTGATCTTGGGGGCACTTTTCATATGCCAAGCAGAATGACAATTTCCAAAGAGTTTTACAGGAGAAGCACAGAACAATAAGTGAAGTAAGATGCTGCCTCTCCGCAGATGTTTGGGAGCTGAGATTCAGATTTGTAAGGTGTGAGGATTTTTTTTTTCTTTGCAAATTATGATAAGAAAATTAAGTGTAAACTCTGCTGTGAAAAGCACAAAAAGAAGATATTTCTAAATGTACGAAACCCACCCCGAGGCCAAAATTCATCGTGCTAACATTAGTTGAGAATTAACCCCTCTGTGACTCACAATCCTCTTCTTTTCAAGATCATCTCCCTCTCAAATGATATGTACGTTTGTGTGTTACACGTCTGTCAACTTACAAGGAACATTGGTTGGTGAGCAATATGTCCACCTTGTTCACACGAGTCACAAAGGGGTTGGCATTCTCCTGTAACAAGTCCTACGGGTCTTCCAGAACTTTAATACTAAAGGAAAAGTCCCACCAAATATTAAATCTGTAGGCAGGTGGGGTGGGTGTGAAAATAACTAACATGTTAACTCACCTGTCCCCCAGTGCCTTGTAGTGCCGCCACCAGGTTCTTGCAGCTCTGCTAGCTGAAGTGTCAAGACTTCGGTTGAGTGGTTGCTCGCTCAGCCAATCAGTGATTGGGGCAGGACACCACCCCAGTCACTGACTGGCTGAGCGGGCAATTGCTCAGCCACACTGTGACGTTGCTGCTGCAGGAGCCAGGTATGTGACATACCTGGTTTCCTGCAGAAAATGACATCTGGCAGTGGTGGACGGGACCCCAGTGGCAGTGCTACGAGGCACAGGGGATAGGTGAGTTAACTTGTTAGTTATTTTCACACCCACCCGGCCTACCTACAGATTTTATAGTTGGTGGGACTTCTTCTTAGACAGTCATTAATCATCTTCCACAGGTAGGCCATTAATATTAGATGGGTGGGAAGGATCCAGCTTCCTGCTTATCAGCAGTACTCACCCATTGACTTGCTTTCTCTTACTTCTCTGGCCAGTCACATGACAGCACTTTCTCCTCTTTGCTATACCATGACATAGTGCTTGTCTAAGCAGTAAACAAATGATAATGACAAGATAATGGCAGAGAAGAGAAAATTACAGCAAGAAAGGGGTTACATCATAAAAGCAGCCCTGGTGTAAGCATTAAACTGCTGCCATTGTTGATTATGACAAGCTACCCAAGAGGAAACGTTATGGATGGTTAGAGAGAAGAGGGAAGCTTTGATTTACCTATCAGGAACAGAGTAAGCCCTCTGGAGCACGGCAGGAACCATCTTGCCAAGTAATTTATAAAGAAGTTAGAAATCATATGGGTGGGGAATTGTTTAAACAACAATGAACTCTTTTGTTTTTGGTCTTTTAGAGAGGAGAGAGCTGGCTGTTCAGAGGATCACCCAGGCCTTGAAATTATTATGATCCCTAGCCCCATAGGGCTCTTGAGGTCCAGCAGTGTTTGTGTTGTAATTAAAGGGACATGCACCTCTTGTGTATAGCTGGAGCCATCTTATTTCCTCTGAGGAAACCTATAGAAACATGGCGGAGAGAGCATACAAGGTCAGATACAAACCTAGCACACCTGTCACACTGCTCACAGAGCCACCCACAGACGTCAACCTGACTAGTTTTACGGTTATTTACTGGATTCATTTTCCTTTACATTTTTGTTCTTTTTTATGTCCACAATTAGTCAGCGCAGGTATCGGTGTCTCCGCCGACATCTGATTAGACCGTTCTATTCGTAGGTTTTTGCTAAATCCCTGACAGTCTTACAGATGCTCCCCGGAGCTGATATAAAGCACGCCATGTAATCTGCCCATGGCTAATACGCTTACACTGATTTATTCACTGGAGTTTTAATTGGGTTCACAGCCACTAGGAGCCCTTTACCAGCCCCGTAATGTCACCGTATAGGTTATTAATTTGTTATGTGCCGCTCTCACGGTCACAAAATAATGAGTTATAATGTGATCAGTGATATTCGGCGGCGGCATTAACTCCCCAGCATCGGTATTTGTCTTACCAATTGCTTTTTTTTCTTTCTTAAATTTATAGTACACGAGAAAAGCAGAGCTGAAGCGGCTTATCCGTGAACCACTCCGGGTTGTTCTTACTGTATCTTTGATCTGAGATTTCATTAAGTAAATGCAATTAAAGTGACAGTACGCTAATTATATCATGAGAATTGATTTAGCTTTCACAACAGGCGTCTGGGAAGGTGAACGATCCATGTTAAATCACCGAGCCAAAACCCATAGAGTTGATTTGTGGAAACAGTTTAAGGAAGGACGACTATCTGGGTTTGTTTTTTTATAATCTGTTCTATAATAAGAAACATCATTAACCTTTGCACTTGTTTCAGCCGAATATCTCAGTTATGTTTTGCTGGGTGCTCCTCCTCCTCCTTATCCTCCTCCACCATACTGCAATAGCTGCAGCCGCCAAGGACTCCGCTGCAAGGAAAAAACGGAGAATAATGGAGCAGCAACAAGTGCTTTCATTATTTGGGCACTGTAAGGAGGTGCAATGTGTACACTAGATAGTAGTAGTGTATAAAATATATGGCAGTATTATATTACCACTATATGGGAGTATGGCGGTAGTACTATTTATGGATTGTTTGCTGGTAATGTTATGTGTGGGAACTATACAGCAGTATTATACATTTTTGTTTTTTGTGATTTATATCTTTATTAATCTTGCACAGTAAACAGTGTAAACAAAAAAATCTTCTCCCGACTCGTTCTCCCGATCGGTATGGGTCTGAACACTCAGAGCCAGACTAATCTAAACTTTTGACATGTCTTTTGACATAAACTGGAAAGTGCAAAAGCAAGTTGTTAAAGTAACATGTCCGTTTTTGACTGACCAGTTTTTCCTGCTTGTTTGGTGGTTTTGCTGGCATTTTCTCGTTTCTTTGTAAATGAATATATATATTTATGGCATTTCATCCCCTGCTTTTTTTTTCTTGCATGTAAGTAGTCATCTGATTCTTTTTCATGTGATTTCAGGATTTTTAACAAAATTTTTGGGGAAAAATGCATTTAGACATGGCTTTTTTTTATACTGCCCAGCACCCCAGCACCTAGCATAATTCCATTCTTAAAAACATGCAAAACAAGAGTCTGTGGAGCCTCTGTTGCGAGTCTCAAAACACGGGATAGCCAGATATCTCTAGCCTGTTGCCACGGGGTGCCTCCATTATAGGGAGAGCACCACACCACCCTGATATGTAGCCCCTTAAGTCCCACTCGGTTGCAAGTATTGGAACATAAATAGGGAAACAACAGGGTGGCCCCTTTTTGTCAATGTCTAACTCAAGGTGCGAGTATTGCGATCATGACAAGGGCTTGCCAAGGCAGGCCTCCATCCACAGACAGCCGTTTCGGGGTATTTGCCCCTCGTCAGTGTGGAAAACACCAATGTACATATAAATTCCATAACAAATACTGGAAAACACATCATTTCATTTTAGCCTAAATTTCCTCTTTTTGAGTTGCCGCAGAATTTGAGCGGAATTCGAGCGAAACATGGAAATTCATAGCCCCAATGACTTCTATAGGATTTTTCTAGCGGAATCTGCCTAAACAATTGGCATGATCCGCAGCGGAACATTCCACCGTGTGAACAATAGAGCGGAAATCCCATTGAACACAATGGGACCTTGCTCTTTACGTTTTTTATAGGTGGAATTTCAAGCAGAATACGGGTAAAATTAAGCGCAGGTTCAGCTTGAAATTCCTTGATCTTCATTTTTAGTCCCCATTCATTTTGCATCTACTCCTGGATGTAGCTCGAAAAACTGCACGTGTGTGATTCCAGCCCAAATGGTTTTTCTCTGCCAGAGAAGATTCTGCATAGTAAAAGTGTGAGTAATTCTTTACAATAAAAAGACAATGGAATTATGTGGAACGTGAAAGGCATCAGGATGAAATCCAGCACAAAAATGTTTGCTGGCTGCCAAGCGTTTCGGAATGGTTTATAGCGAGAGATACTCAGCGAGATCCCACAATAGTCGGCTGAGGAATTACATCTGCTACAAAACATCCCTTCTTTTCCATTCCGGCAGCGTTCAGTAAGCCGAGCGGCTTCATTATACGTCTGTTGACACATGTTATTCTTTCATTGTGTCTTTAAGGAGAAAACATGGGATGTTAAAGAGAGATGTATTGTGGAATACATATTTTCTCTCAGCTGTCAGGCTGAATCATCTGACAAAGTCTGCAAAAAAAAGTTTTCTTCATATGTAAATATAACTGCAGATTCTCGAATTAGTAACTTCAGTCACTGCAAAGCCTGACTTTGGGGTTACAGGTGAAGATATACAGAGCACCTGGCACTGCATCATGCCATTATATGTCACCAGTGGCGGACTGGCCCACCAGAGGGCTGGAGAATCCTCCGGTAGGCCCCCAGCTTTAGAACCTGCACTAATACTGACTGAATTTTCGCTTCTCACTGGTTCTTCATTGATGGGCCCCCAAGCTCATTTCCTCTGGTGGGCCCCAGTCCGATACTGTATGTCGCCATTCTGGGACGATCCTTTTTAATCGTTCCATCAATTTTGTATCCTGTTTGTAAGGAAGATAAAATCACGCCATGTAACATACACTAGTTTCAGAAATAAACTAAATTTCTAGGCATGTCCTAAGTCTCCTGCACCTACAAGTGTCCTCTGCAGATTTTGCCACCATTGCATTGGAGCAACTGTTTAAGTGTTGTACCTCCAGAATGGAGCCGACCAGCATGTATGCCATGTATTTGATTATGTGGTGTACATTGGGGTACAGTTATTAGTATGGTACTGCTATGTCATTAATGTACTTGACATCACCCATCAGGAGATCTAAGGCTCAGAAGTCAGAGCTGAGAGTTGTGATAAAGCTTTTCTCGCTCTAGGTGGCCTGCCACATGCTGGTTTGTGTTGTATATCAGCAGACCATTGATTCAAAATGTATGCAATACCCTACTTCACTTATAGGGGTGCTGCCTAATTTCTTGCTCATCAGTTTCTCTTCTGATAACAGTTGATCAATAGGTATCCCAACAGCCGGAAAACTGGGGGTCACCTTGATCATAGGGGATGCTGATTTAAAAGACAGTTGTGCAGTACCTTATTCCTCCTGCGGGGGAGCTGCGCAAATGCTTCCTAATTCTTTTCCCTACAGATCACAGCTAATCTCTAAGGATCCCAGCAGCAGCAGGACAACCTGTGATCATCTAGACCAGGGGTGTCAAACCCAGGCCCACCAGCTGTTGCAAAACTACAATTCCCATCATGCCTGGACAGCCAAAGCTTTAGCTGGTGATGGGAATTGTAGTTTTGTAACAGCTGGAGGACCTAAGTTTGACACCTGTGATCTAGACATTGACTTGTGCAATACCTTATTTCTCCTGTGGGGGAGCTGCTTGAATACTTGCTGATTCGTTTCCTTAAAGTGTCACTGTTGTATTTTTTTTTTCCAGAAATCAATAGTACAGGCAATTTTAAGAAACTTTGTAATTGGGTTTATTAGGCAAATATGCAATTATCTGCATTCAAAAGGACTTTCCCCAGGTCCCCTGTCCCCCCACCCTTCCTCTTCTCTCTCATTCACTGCTCATTATCAGGAAATCTCGACTCTTTTACATCAGTCGGGCCCTGTGTAACCTATGAAGAGGGGAGGGGGAGGAGGAAGATTAGTCACCAGCAGAGAGCAGAAAACAAAGGATTAAACTGTTGGAGCTGTATGAAAGCCGGTATTCCGAGGTCAGTGCGGACAGTGCTGACTTCAGTGTCACTGTCGTATTTTTATTTTCCAGAAATCAATAGTCCAGGCGATTTTAAGAAACTTTATACTTGGGTTTATTAGGCAAATATGCCATTATCTGCATTCAAAAGGACTTTCCCCAGGTCCCCCGTCCCCCCGCCCTTCCTCTTCTCTCTCATTCACTGCTCATTATCAGGAAATCTTGACTCTTTTACATCAGTCGGGCCCTGTGTAACCTATGAAGAGGGGAGGGGGGAGGAGGGAGATTAGTCACCAGCAGAGAGCAGAGAACAAATGATTAAACTGTTGGAGCTGTATGAAAGCCGGTATTCAGAGGTCAGAGAGGTCCATGCTGACTTCAGAGGAGATAGCCCGGTGATGTAGCTGTAAATTAACTCTTTTTTTTTTTTTGTCCTGTTTTGGTGCCTCATCTCCCTCCACCCCTCCCCTCTCCATACAAAACCAGGAAGACGGGGCGAGAGCTTCAAACTGCTTTTTCATGATGAAAATGCATTTTCCGGCTAATAAACCCAATTACAAAGTTTCTTAAAATCGCCTGTTCTATTGATTTCTGCAAAAAAAAAAAATTTAAATGGCAGAGACACTTTAAAGATTACAGGAAATCACTGAGGATCCCAGCAGCAGCAGGACAACCTGTAATTGTCTAGACCAGGGATGGGGAACCTTCGGCCCTCCAGTTATTTCAAAACTACAATTCCCATCATGCCTGGACAGCCAAAGCTTTATCATGATGGGAATTGTAGTTTTGCAACAGTTGGGGGGCCGAAGGCTTCCCTCTCTGATCTAGACCTTGACTTGTGCAATACCTTATTTCTCCTGCGGTGGAGCCCCTTGAATACTTGCTGATTAGTTTTCTTACAGATTACAGCTGATCACTAGGGATTCCAGCAGCAGGACACTGTGATCATCCTATCATCAGGGACCCTTCTAATATACAGAAATTGTCCTCACACTGCAGAGAGATCAGAGGAGCTCGCTCATTTAGGCAAAGGAATCTTTTACATTATCACCTACTGCGCCCCTATTATTTCACTAGGGACATCTGATCCTTGGAGTCTTATTGTTCTCCGTCTGTGTGAAGCTGCGCTCAGCTTCTTGGTGTATTCTTATCATAGAGGCCTAGAGACGAGGCCGTTCTCTTGATCCTGAAGGAAGAGAATTGCTGCTGAACAGGCTTTGAACTTCCAGATCCAGGATTTAATGACCACAGGAGAGCGGACAGTAATTACTGTCAGCAGACACAAGACGTGCCCTAATAGCTGAAGGAACGGTGACCATTATGCTGTGTATGGATACACAGGAACCCTTTGCTTCTTGCTGAATGTGGCCATTGTTATGTAGGATACAAAACTGTAAAGTCTTCTGGCAGAACATGGCCCTTATAGGGCTGTAATATTGAGAAGGGAAGCTGAGGGCCGTGACCTAATTCTCTAATTATATCTTAGGTAAAGCATTTGCTAAGGATCTTGGTTTGCATAGAATAAAAAAAAAATACCCATGCAATATACAGTGCACAGACAATGGGATTGGTCTGAGATTTGGTCTAATATCAGGGATACAGATTTACCTTTGTAATATTATAATAATTTAAAGGGGCATTCCAACTTCTTAAAAGTCTTCTGGGACTGTAAAATATTCTGTGTTGCCCCTGATTGGGTGAGTAGGGAACTCCATCTGCCAAACCCAACACTGGAGTTACTGGGCTCTGCAAGAAGGGCCAGGGCAGTTTCTAGGTAATTTTAACTACAGGGCGAATCCTACTAAAGGAGCCCCCCCCCCCCCCAGGTGGTGTCGGGGGGCGTTTGTTACTAGGGAGAAGTGGTGTGTGTATTATGGCATAGAGCAGTGTTTTTCAACCCTTTTCAATTTGAAGGGGAAAAAAAAGGCATTCAGTAGCTCACAGGTGACGTCTTCTTTGATCTGAGGTGTCACTTTCCTTTTCATCCTCCATCCGGCCCGGACCACCATGATGATTTGTTGCAGCTACAATCCATCTCCTCTGAACCTGCGAGACAAATATCTTAGGCTCCGCACTTTTTCAACAACTTCCACTTTTTTTGTGTCATCTGCAGTAAAGTCGGTAGGTATGTGGGTTTCCCCCTGTATGTAGGATCCCCTGCTGTGCCCTCATAATAGTGTCCACAGGCCCCCCTGTGTGCATCTGTATAGAAGTTAGACCTCCATGTGCCGGTAGCCCCCCCCCCCCTTCCCCAATAGATAGTGTCCGCAGTGTAGCAAATCTCCACAGCACGTAGCAGGTAGGGATCTCCCCAATAGTAAGCCCACCAGTATGTAGTATTCCCTCTTTAGGTAATCCCCCGTAAGTTAGCCCCCACCACCTTAGGCATTTAGCCATAACCCCTGTAAGTAATCTCTCTGATAGTTAAACATCCCCCCCTATATATAGTAACCCCCAATGTGGGAGACATGGCAGTTTAGGTAGTTAGTTAGCCCCCCAGCAGATAGCATCCCCATGGTAGGCACTCTCCCTGGTAGTTAGCCCCCTGCCTCTTTTAGACATCTTCTCTGTTAGCCCTACTCACCTGCTATGTAGGCATCCCCACTATGATTTAGCCCCCTCACCCCGATTTAGGCATCTACCCTATGTAGGACCCCCTCCCCCCTTACCCCCTCTCATGCAGCCATCTCCCCTGTTATTCAGATCCCCCCCATGCAGCCATATCCCCTATTATTTAGATCCCCCCCCCTATGCAGCCATCTCCCCGTTATATCCCCCCTATATGCAGCCATCTCCCTGTTATATCCCCCCTATATGCAGCCATCTCCCTGTTATATCCCCCCTATATGCAGCCATCTCCCCGTTATATCCCCCCTATATGCAGCCATCTCCCTGTTATATCCCCCCTATATGCAGCCATCTCCCCGTTATATCCCCCCTATATGCAGCCATCTCCCTGTTATATCCCCCCTATATGCAGCCTTCTCCCTGTTATATCCCCCCTATATGCAGCCATCCCCCCTGTTAGATCCCCCCCATATGCAGCCATCTCCCCTGTTAGATCCCCCCCATATGCAGCCATCTCCCTGTTAGATCCCCCCCATATGCAGCCATCTCCCTGTTAGATCCCCCCATATGCAGCCATCTCCACTGTTAGATCCCCCCCATATGCAGCCATCTCCCTGTTAGATCCCCCCCATATGCAGCCATCTCCCCTGTTAGATCCCCCCCATATGCAGCCATCTCCCCTGTTAGATCCCCCCCATATGCAGCCATCCCCCCTGTTAGATCCCCCCCATATGCAGCCATCTCCCTGTTAGATCCCCCCCATATGCAGCCATCTCCACTGTTAGATCCCCCCCATATGCAGCCATCTCCCTGTTAGATCCCCCCATATGCAGCCATCTCCCTGTTAGATCCCCCCCATATGCAGCCATCTCCCTGTTAGATCCCCCCCATATGCAGCCATCTCCCTGTTAGATCCCCCCCATATGCAGCCATCTCCCTGTTAGATCCCCACCATATGCAGCCATCTCCCTGTTAGATCCCCCCTAATATGCAGCCATCTCCCTGTTAGATCCCCCCCCATATGCAGCCATCTCCCTGTTAGATTCCCCCCCCCCCCCCCCCCCCCAGGCATCTCCCCAGGCTCTCTGTATAAAACAACAAACAGTTATACTCACCTCAATGCAGCACAGCAGGTCCTGCGTCTTCTCTCCTGGCTCTGAGCACAAGCACAGGAGTGACGTTACTCCTGTCTCCTGTGCTGGAGCTCTGGGGGGAGAGAGCGGCCTCTTGTGGCCGGAGGCAGAATGCAGCCTCCGGCCACAAGCTGAGCAGAGCTGCAGGCGGGCGGCGCCTCGGCAGCTGCAGAGCAGATGATGGGGTAGACGGAGGGGCGACCAGAGGGGCAGATGATGGGGCGGGCAGGGGTGACACCAGCGCCCCCTAGCTGTCGGCGCCCCGTGCGGTCGCCCGGCCCGCCCGCCTATAGATACGGCCCTGAGAAGGGCATCAACAAAGGAGCAAGGAACAGCCTAGGCCTCTGTGTATCTATCACTGGCACTACCCTTTGTATCCACAAGATTGTATTATTGTGCGCTAGTGGGCCTTAGACACATTTGGGTCTGCAATTAATCGCAATGGAGGTGCACCTCACGAGTAGGCATATTGTGAAAACAACAAGTTCTGTAAAAAGCTGAGGGCACTCACCGAGATATTGCGATGCTTCTTTATTTTAACATGTAGTAAAACCTTCGGTGACACATGTCACTGTTTAGCAGACGTCAAACCAAAGTGGTTTGGCGTCTGCTGAACAGTGACATGTGTCACCGAAGGTTTTACTACATGTTAAAATAAAGAAGCATCGCAATATCTCGGTGAGTGCCCTCAGCTTTTTACTGAACTCCAGGGGAATGCAAACACACAGACTACATGGCTTAGAGGCATTAATGAGAAGGATAAGATATATGAAGGATAAGAAGAAAAGCATCAGGCACTCATCCATGGCAGCAACAAGTAACACACCTACATTGTTCTCTCTGTATTCCCACTTTATATGAAGATATGATTTAAAGGTTTACCTTGTTGCCGCCATTGGTGAGTGCTTGGCACTTTTCTTCTATCATCATAAAAGATAAAGGTGTGTCTTAGTTGCTTTTATCTATACATATATGGAACTCTACAAATATAGCCTTGTTGTAAGCAAAATCATTGCTTAGTAGAGATGAGCGAACCGATCCGATCCGAACCCGAACTTTCGGCATTTGATTAGCGGTGGCTGTTGAACTTGGATAAAGCCCTAAGGCTATGTAGAAAACATGGATATAGTCATTGGGTGTATCCATGTTATCCAGACAACCTTAGAGCTTTATCCAAGTTCAGCAGCCACAGCCAATCAAATGCCGAACGATCGGGTTCAGATCGACTCGAACCCGGTTCGCTCATCTCTATTGCTTAGTCATTGAAGCAAAGTCATTGAATCTATAATGTTACTGTTGTAAGACATGAAATGAAATCTGTCAGCGGTATATCATGCTCAAGTGTCAAGCAGATGTTGCCATGCTGCTGTAGGATGTACTCCTCCTCCCTCCTCCATCTCTCCCTGCTTTGACTAGTTGACATACAGGACTCAGTGCTGGTAGCTAAGCAGGGTGGGAGGAGACGTGCATGCTGCAGCTCAGCACAATTTTTATCACTCCTGATCAGCTAAGAGACAGATATCATCTGCTATATCTCCCTCTCTTCTGTCTGTTCATGACTCCAGTTCCAAGCATGGTGTAGAGCTGACTGATTCTTTTTAACAGGGACCCCCACTATTTGTGAGAAAGAAGAGGATGCACTGTTCTCCCTTCTAAGTTTCTCCTTGCACATCGGTGTTACCAACCACCTTGGTGTTCAGAGACGGGCATCTCACCCCAATAAAATGAATAGGGTGGCACTGTAGTTCCCTGTACAGCCAGCAGGTCTGGGGGCACTATGCAGAAGGAAATACAGGGATGGAGATGCAGCACTGGTGCAGTCAGTAGGCATTCTGGCAATTGGACATGGGAATACTTGCTTAAAGTGGATGTTCACCAAAAATGTTCTTTTTTCAAATCAACTGGTGCCAGAAAGTGCCATAGATTTGTAATTTACTTTTATTAAAAAATCTTGAGTCTTACAGTACTTACCAGCTTCTGTATGTCCTGCAAGAAGTGGTGTATTCTCTCAAGTCTGACACAGTGCTCTCTGCTGCCACCTCTGTCCATGTCAGGAACTGTCTAGCGCAGTAGCAAATCTCCACAGAAAAACTCTCCTGCTCTCCAGACTGGAAAGAATACCACTTCCTGCAGGACATAAAGCAGCTGATAAGTACTGGAAGACTAGAGATTTTTTTTATAGAAGTAGATTACAAATCTCTGCCACTTTCTGGCACCAGTTGATTTGACCCCTTTAATAACTATTATTAGGATGATTGTACCAAAAGGAAATAAAAGTTTTGGGTCTGTAGGACTCTCCTGTGCCATCCTGTGTGCGCTCAGGCCCCTTGGGTATACAGCACGTAGCTCATTGTGCCAATCCACTTGACCCACATGCAGATCCTCTTGTCTTTAGCTCTGCAGAGCCAGTGAACTGAAATGGGAGCAGTTCAGTGAATGTTAAATGTATCTAAAATAATTTTCATGTAAACCGCATAGCAAAAACTCCCAGCATCCGGAATCCAGAGCAGCCGAGCTCGGGCGCCATACACCTTTTTTATTTTTATACCTTATGCCAAGGACCCGTTTTTCAGCAACTTGTCCGGACGGTAGACCGTCTCCTGGAATCCTGGCCAGCACTTCCACGAAAAAAAAAAGTTTTCTGAGATCATAGTAAAAACCTACAAGACAGAGAGAGCATTTAGAAATACCCCAAGGATTTCCGTTAGTCTACTCTCAGCTTGGCAATCGCTGCAATAAATACTTTAAGGGAGGGGATGCATCGCAAAGTATCTGACAGAGAATTTAGATTCAGAAGCTGCTGAGAGCTAGAAGGAGAACGGGCGCTGGATGACGGGACGTAGCTTCACCCAGCAACTCACCACCGCCATTATCACCTAACGCCTACCAAACTTCAACCAGTCAAGCTACAATGTTAACATGGGCTTAAATGGTTAAAACTGTAAGTATTTCAATGAGAGATGACCCTTTTACGGTAGCAGGGCTTCATACGGGATGATGCTTAGGTTACAGGGTGGAGCATGGTGGTGGCAAAGAGAACAAAGAGAAATAGGATGTCTTCCTCATTCTATGGGACCCCAAAAGCAAACTGAGAGTATCCGGTCTTATTTACCAGTTTATGTGGATGTTATGATGCATATTATTTGGGCACTATATGGCAGCTTTAAGAAAGTATTATTTGAATAGTACATACCATTTGGGCATTATATGGCCTGATTCATATGTCTGTGTTCAATTAAGTCTGTTTTTTTCCCCTATATTTAAATCGACCTTATATATATATGGCCACTAGGTGTCTCCCTTATTCTCAAACTGCGGTCCATGCTCCATCCTGCTGATATTTGGTCTTTTCTCTTTGTAAAATAAGAGACCATACAAAGGAAGTGACGTGTGCGATCCCAGTCACAGCTTAGGTATGATGCCGTGTTCAATCTGTTACTATTTGCTATGCTATGATCCTGGCACGCCTAGTGTGTCAGTGCCAGGTGTGCATGAATGGTTGTGTTTGACATAGGCAGGTCAGCAAAGTTTCTATTTTATTACAATGATTAGTGGACATTTGTACTTTTATGCAAGCTGCTGTGGCATTATTCCTATGATGCCACAGCAGCTGTAGTGCAGTAGTCAGGAAACACAAGGATATGCACTGGTGAGTAATATTTATATGTAAATTAGTTTATTAGTGTAACTTTTTCAGTGCTCACTGCATCATAATGAATCCTGAGTCCTGTAAGAGCTGAGAAGTTCTGATATGATACACAGTCAGATTATGGACCGTATAACACAGACTTAACATACAAGTGTGAGTCTGGCCTAAGAGAGTTTTATTTGGGTAAAGGTAATACTATTTGGGCACTATATGGCAGTATGAAGAAAGTATTATTTGGATACTATATACTATTTGGGCACTATATGGCAGTCTTTCAGTGTTATTTGGATAAAGCATACTATTTGGACACTATATGTCAGTCTAATGGTGTGTTTACACAGGCAGATTAATCTGACAGATTTTTGAAGCCAAAGCCAGGAACAGACCATAAACAGGGAACGGGTCATAAAGGAAAGACTAAGCTTTTTTCCTTTTTTCAAATCCATTCCTGGCTTTGGCTTCCAAAATCTGTCAGATAAATCTGCCTGTGTAAACGCACCATAACAGAGTGTTATTTGAACACTACATACTATTTGGGCACTATATGTCAGTCTAAGGGTCTGTTCACACGTACTGACTCGCTGCGTAAAACTCGCACAGAACTCGCATCAAACTCGCATGAAAGTAGCTGCGTTTTTTGTGGTGTTGAACTTGCCTGTGAAAATCATGTGAAAATCAAAACTCGCATGTAAAAATCGCAGCAAACACGCAGCGAGAATACACATACATTGACTGGATAGCAATCAGTATCGCTGTGAATTTATGTGCGAGAAACTCACAGCAATAAAAACGCAGCGAGTCTGTACGTGTGAACAGACCCTAACAGAGTGTTATTTGAACACTACATACTATTTGGGCACTATATGGCAGTCTAACAGTGTTATTTGGATAACGCATACTATTTACGCACTATATGGCACTTTTAGGAGAGTATTATTTAGATAATGTACTTTGTTTCAGCAATATGTAGTAGTATTAACATAGTACAATATGGCGCTATCATGTGGGCTGAATTTACAAATTTAGTCTTAGTATAAACAGAATGTGTTGCCATGATAATTGCCAGGGAGTATAACACCAGTGGGTATACCTATGTGAGACCCCCTACTATCTTAGGAGTCGTCATCTTGTAAACAACCCTGTAGACTTGAATGGGACGGTGTTGCTGACATTTACCTCCCCCTGTATAATGCATTAGATGTTTGGATTAGAGCGATGGTCGTGGATACTGAGCTGTTATCCATAGCGGCCCTATGTCATGAGATACATTACCTAAGCCATGGTGAAATATCCTGAGTGCTCATCGCTGGCTATTCTGTCCGTTCTTTATTATAGGAGGTGCATCATAGCTTTGTTCAGTTCATGATAGTAACAGAGAAAAGTGCCATAAATTACATACGAGGGACTAAGAGCATGAAAGCCCTAAATGTAATAGTGGATGAGAGAGCATTTCCTGGTCTGTGGATCAAGGCTTTCATCATGGAGGTGATGCTTCCGAACACACATCGAACCAAGACTATGTAATAGTGGACACTCAGCCATCTAGATTATCTTATCACCTAGAAGAAACTGAGTGGGGATTTGCCAGCATCTTGTAACCTTCCTTTGTCCTCCCTTCCCTTCAACCATTTCATATGCAAAGTATATAAATCCAATGAAGGAAGGAAGATTAAGTAGTGTACTTTATTAGCAGTAAATTACAGATCTTCTGATGCCAGTTGAAGGATTTTTTTTCAGCTGGAGTACCCCTTTAAGGGTTTGCTTGATAAAGACCATACCAGTTGAAATGTTGCTTATTACCTGTACCTGGAAATGTAAATAAAGCCTTGAAAACCTTCTTTGGATGCTCTCGGACCCTTGTCTGATGACGTATCAAAAGTTTATCGCTTAGTATTGCGTAGGAAGGATTAGGAGGGATTCTCTAGGCAGGTATTCTCCATTTCATGGATGAAAAGCAATGAACGTTACAGAAATTATCCTGGTCAATAACAATTGAGATGTATGGTTTTCTGCTTTCTGGTTGTATTAAGGAGAAAAACAGAGTTTTCACACAACGATATCTGCTGTTGACACCCTATACTTACCTGTACAGAGAAAAGGTTAATGTGTTTTTTTTCCTTTTTATAGGTGCCAGACCTAAAAGGCTGCATCGGACGAGCATGGACAGCTTAGACTTATTAAAGTTTCCTTCAGAAAAGGTGAGGGTAAAGTACATGTGTTGCATGGAAATACTAGTAGACACTTTGGCCTGGGCTATACATGGTTAAAGTGGTCATGCTATTAAAAGGAACCTATCATCATCTTCATACTACCTGAACCAAGAGTCACTGGGGCGGTCCCCAGACGCATATGCCCACCCCTCCAGGTTTGATTGATAGATCCTTGAGCAAATAATGTTCGAATAGATATTCGATCGAATAGTGAGATATTAAAATATTCGATATTCGTACGAATATCCCGTGAGTATTCCATAAATATTCGATAAGTGTTCAAATCCCCCAGCTTCCGGTTTTACCCTCCAAGTGGTCAAATAGATGTTTTTCACTAATCGAATGCTTGTTCCCATAGACTTTAATGGGATCGGATATTCGATCGGATATTCGAATATTCGCGAGATATTCGAACGAATATCGAATATTCGAATATCTCACTATTCGCTCATCACTAATCTTTGTATGTTGGAATATAAGCTGAGATCTGTCAATCAAGTCCAGTGGAAGAAGCCACTGTGGACCTCCCCAATGACTCCTGTTTCAGGCAGCATAAAAGGGATGACAGGTTCCCTTTCAAGTCATAAAGTGCATTTTGCTTTTTGGTAACTTTTAACAACAATTTTTATACAATAACACTATTTATTACATCTGTTCCCTTGCCAGCGAGGAAATTCAGATACCCTGTTGTGTCTTGGACAGTCTGTCAGCAGGCCACAAAGTAATTGTCTGCAGTATGCCAAAAAAACATTATTATGCCATGAAAGTCTGCGGCTTCCTAATGTTCCATAAACTCAAACTGAACACAGAATGCATCATTTAGAGAAGGTCCTGGAAAAAGTGTACTGTTGGTGCCCTATGTGTCAGTATGAAGGGGTAGATGAATATAAGGTCTTACATGGCATCTTCTGTTTTGCACATGACATTAAAAAAATCTGGAGCGGCACAACTCTACTTAGACATCTCTCCTTTCTAGATATGATCCAAAGCAGCATAAAAGGTGACCAAAAAATATGGTTTATGAGGTTTATGACGGTGTTTGGAAAGCGCTGGTGGACTTTGCTTAGTAAAGTAAATGACATGTCCTGAGAAACAGTGCTTACAGTTCTGGCTCATCGAGTTCATGTGGGTTGTCACAGGATCATTCCTGTCTCTGTGTACTAATCCCAGTAGTTTCAGGAAGCTGCAGGAGAATGGTTAAGGAATAACCCTCTAAAAATTGTAAAAAAAGTGAAATTTCTTCCCTTATTTTAACACTATCTTAGGGAGCCTGTCACCAGTCTGAAATACCAGCATCATGTTATAGAACAGGAGGAACTGAGCAGATTAATATACAGTTTTGTGGGAAATGTTTCAGTATAAGTTTTATTTTCATCTTTGCTCATTCTTGCTTAGGAGTCTAGTGGGCGGTCCTTGTCAGTGACTGACAGTTATCTCTATCATTAAACTTATAGAGGGAGGGCTTTTTAATCACTGATTACACATGCCCATTGGACTCCTTAAGGCCAGAAAAAGCAGGAAGTAAATTAAAAAAATGAAAAGTTATCAAGAATATTTTTCCACAAAACTATATATTAATCTATTCAGCTCCTCCTGCTCTATAACATGCTGCTTGAAGATCAGACCACATGCTCAATGTGACAGGTTAGTAAACATAGCTTCTTTCTTAAAGGGAATCTGTCACAAGGTTTATTCCACCTTAATGAGGGCAGCATAAACTAGTGACAGAAATGCTGAACAGATCGGTGTATTACTTACATCATTTTGTTCAGCCGTTCTCCTAATATGCAGGAGAATAGGAATCTTGCCACACCCCTCTTCCCCGTCCCCCAGCTACTGATTGACAGATGACTGCCTATATACGGCATGGATAGATAACTGCCAATCAGCGGCTGGTGGGCGGAGTTTTCTGCTTCTCATGAATATCCAGGACTTCTGGGTTCATGCACATACTGGAGAGGACTACTTATTGTCCATGTTATTAAGAGATCATCTCTGGATCAGCTGCACAGAACAATGTAAGTGATATATCATTCTGTTCAGCTTCTCTGTCACTAGTTTGTGCTACCCTGAGATAGGACGGCCTAAACCTACTGACAGAGTCTCTTCTTTACAGAGACAGTGCCATTCCTGTCCTTGAAATGAATGGAGTTATAATACCACACACAACCAAAGGTCAGGGGTGGCGCTGATTGGGGAAATGTTAGGGAAATTCGGAAACCCTTTAAATGTTAAGATGAAATCAAATAAATATTTTTGTGTATTTTTTCTCTTTTCTTCAAAGACCCAAAATGGCGACAGTCACCACACCGCAGGTATAAAAAAGGACTTTTCTACAAAACCTGCCAGGAGTAAAAAATACAAAGAAAATCAGTGTTCTGCAGACCCCAAAGCGCAAGAGATGACCCCAGTGGATGCCATGGATGTTAGAGTCCAAATGCCCCATCTGGTAAGGAACTGGTTAAAAATGGCTATGGCAGTGAAATAGCGGTAATAATTGATTATGTGATGGATTCAACCCAAGGAACCGCTGTGCAATGCAACATTATGGCTTTGTACTTAAAGGGGTTCTCTACTTGTGCACATTGGCTGCTGGTGGCTTTACATACGCAGTGACAACGCCAACCTCAGTCACATGACTGTATTGCATTTTGTTGGCAAAACTCTCCATGATAATGAATTGGTTTCTGAAACCTTGTGTCTTTTAGATGCACTATAACCAGTTAGGGTTTGTTGCTTTCTTTACTAGTGTATTTCCATTGGTTGCTATGGGCTAGACCAGGGATTAGGAACCTTCGGCCCTCCAGCTGTTGCAAAACTACAACTCCCATCATGCCTGGACAGCCAAAGCTTTAGCTTTGGCTGTCCAGGCATGATGGGAGTTGTAGTTTTGCAACAGCTGGAGAGACAAGGTTCCCTACCCCTGGGCTAGAATGTCACATTTTCCTCAAAACCGTTGTTTTTCCATATGTAACCCAGTGTCATTATCCCGAAAACCATGTTTACTTCTTATTTGCTGGACTGTGATGCATATATCATATCATGTATGCTGTGCCCTCCATCCTGTATATCTTGCACTATATTCACATCACGTTTTGCCTTTAATGTTCCGAGTACACGCTGAGGAAATCTCCTGATGTAGGCTGTGAATGTGTAAAGCCTTGATAGATGCATGTGTCATAAATAGGCCCCATTGCCCATGCATATTAGATCAATGTTGGCTGAATAAACTAATTTCAGCAGTGCCCACCCACTATCTAGTGCATATGGGGGGTGTCTACACTTTCCCTGGAAGGCAGATATCAAGGGAAACAAGAATTGGCCAATTGGATTTCATCGTACTAGTTTCTTTTGTTCTCAAAAAAAAAAAAAAATCCCCAGAGCCTGTGTATGTATGAGGGGGTCAGGAGGAACATTTTTGGTTCAACCAAAAGATAAAAGTGTAGATTAAAGGGGTATTCTGGCAGAAAAAATAATATATTTTATATATTTCAGATTTTTTTTTTTTTTTTACTTTTTAACAGTGAGTAGCAACAGTACAGGGCGGCAGTGCCGTTCGGCTTCCACCAGTGTCGGTAACGGCAGGGCTGCTCACGCCCTGATCCCAACACAGTTACATATTGCTAGTGATATGCAGATTGTGTGGGGATAACTGGTAATCACTGCTCTCTTTGCTACATGGTGCTGCAGCTGTAGCGCTACTAATTCAAGCTGCTTCCCCAATTCTAATGTCTATTCTAATGCTAGGGATATGGAACAGTGTGAGGATCAGGGCTTGGGCAGCCCTGCAGTCCCCAACACCAACATTGGTGGCAGCAGAGGGGTTATGTCTACTTTTACTGCTGCTATTCAATTTTAAAAAGTATACCTTTTTCTCAAAGTTATTTCACGAAGTTTAACCTTTATTTATTTACTTATTTTTTGCCAGAATAACTTTTAATAGGTTGAATGTAATAATATTCTCCAATACAAATCTAGTTTTCTTTTTCCTGTTTTGTCTGATGATTTTATAGTTACTGCATCAAATCAACTGGTGTCAGATGGTTATACAGATTTGAAAACTTTTATTTAAAAAGCTCATGTCTTCCAGTACTTATCAGCTGGTGTATGTCCTGCAGAGCAGCAGCAAATCCCCATAGAAAACCTCTCCTGCTCTGGACAGTTCCTGACATGGACAGAGGTGGCAGCAGAGAGCACTGTGTCAGATTAGAAAGAATACACCACTTCCTGCACGACATACAACAGCTGATAAGTTCTGGAAGACTTGAGATTTCTATACAGATGTAAATTACAAATCTATATAACTTTCCGAAACCGGTTGACTTGAAAGAAAAAAAAATTGCTGGTGCACCCCTTTAATATAAAAAGTGCCCTTGCTGTGGGGTTGCAGTGGTAGCAAAATAGACTAATCTTTCTTCCTGTCATGTGACCATAAAGACAGGAAGTGCAGCTTAGGCCTGTGCCCTGATGACATTACTCCCCCCTTGCTTCTTTAAGTGTTGTTTACATTTTTTTTTGCTGAAAACAGAGGTACAGGCGATTTTAAGAAACTTTGTAATTGGGTTTATTAGTTGAAAAATGCATTTTTATCATGAAAAGGCCGTTTGAAGCTCTCCCCCCTGTTTTCATGGTTCTCTTATGGAGAGTGGAGGGGTGGAGGGAGATGAGGCACCAAAACAGGACAACAAAGAGTTAATTTACAGCTACATCACCGGCTATCTCCTCTGAGGTCAGCATTGACCTCCCTGACCTCTGAATACAAGTCTTTCTGAATGCAGATAATGACATATTTGCCTAATAAACCCAATTACAAAGTTTCTTAAAATCGCCTAAACTATTGATTTCTGCAAAAAAAAAAAAAATAAAAAAATGACTGTGACACCTTAAAGGTTCAGTCTTCATAACCATGCACAGCAATGTCTACATCATGGCACCTTGTGTACAACGATGAGGAAGGTGCAGACTGTTCTGTGTATTACAGTACTGTGCACACACCCTGCATCATAAAATATAGGCTATTATTATATTTATGTGAGGTAACTAGAAGAGGCAAAGTGCAGCTACAGCTATAGTGTGAGAAGGCATGTGGGCCCGTCACCGGGTATTAGGAGATGGTGGGACATGTAAGGCCAGGAACCTGTCCTGTTACAGATTAGGAGAATTACACAGAGCCGGGCAGCTTACTGTAATGGAGCCATGAAAGTCATAAACTGTTAATAAAACAATGTTGTGTAGTATGGAGCCGTGTAAACCAGGGGCCACCATTAACCCTTACATCACCCCTGAAAATAATATCATCACGTTTCACGTATAGACGTCTGCATAACACAAGCAGATTATCACCAAGCTCTGATCATTGTATATTATGCGGGAATCATTGCAGCTTCATGCATCCTTGGATTTCATAGCAGTCACTTTCTCCTACTCCATCCTTGGCCCGTGCGCCCCTGGCCTTGCCTGTGAACAAGACGTCAAATCAATCACATCCCTACTGGCCCAGGTCACTTTCCCTTAAGCCAGCAGCTTTGGACGTCAGTGGCCTTCAACGCCTCCGCAAGGGCATAACCAGAGATGGATAGAGTGCAATGGGCTGACATAGCTAGAAGGGCGAGGGAGGAAACTGGGGCAGCAGATCACACATGACTAAGGTCTTGATGATTTGGTTAATTCTGCAAACATGTTAAACTTTTTAACTTAGTCGTTGTCCTGTGCAACATAGCAAAGTTATGGGCATGGCTCTGGAAAAGTTTGGAGAGCAACCGTGGCATCTTCTAAAGTGGACAACATGGAACTCTGGAACACTTTTGTCTTAGAGATGTTCAGACTCCCCCACCCCACCCCAACGATTGTTAGATAGTTCCAGGAGAAGCACTTGCCTAAGCACTTCATTCTCTGTCTCGCTGCCTTTTCTATCTCACCTTAGGAGACGGTCTTCATTGCAGATCTGGAAAAAAAAATTTAAGTGACAGGGACCCTTTAAGGGGTCACTGCTGTGATATGCGGTCAGGCCTCTGTGCTTTCTAACAATGTGATGTGAATGTTGCTCATGTCACCTCAGCGGAAATGACAATGTTTAAATATTCTGTAAGAAAAACATTTCCTGTGGGACATTTTTCTAGTGTTATTGTATTCCTTCTATGCTTGTGTAGAATATATACATATAAATCTGACATATAACACTAGTTTCCTGGTCTCAACCATCACTTCTGTGGCTACAAAATGGAAGGTGTCCCATATGAGCTTGGAGTGTAAATGGACATTGTCATAAAATAAAATATTGACATGTCCATGAGCTTGTGGGTAGAGCCTAGGCTCCTTTATACACTACACACACACACACACACACACACACACACACACACACACACTCACACACTCACACACACGAGATCCTGCCCCCTATATCTTTACAGCAACCTTGAATAGAGACATCAGCATGGGGGACATTATAGAGCAGTATGGAGAAGTGTAGGCTGTGACTCAATACTTAATAGAGCCTTTTCTTGTGTCTCTCTCTCCCCTTGTCTGATGACTTATCTTCCCTCACCCTCCCTTCTTCACAAATGACTATGGGCAACTTGTAACCTGATCTGTCTTTGAGATGAAGTTTTCCAGTTTTTTTAAAGTATATGGTGACTGGGGGGGGGGGGGCAAGAAAGGAAGGATAGAGAAGGAAGAAGCATGTTTCTCTGTTAAGATATATTACACTGTATCTTATATTTGTTTGTGCTATTTATTTATGTAAAGTATGTTGCACCTTTAGTGACCCTTTAAGCTTTTACTGTTCACAGAAAGAGAAATCTGTAAAATGTCAAGTCCTGATATATTGCTTGCTGAAACAATATAGTCTCCTACCTGTATCATACCCGTATCAAGGCATCGCTATCTTGTAGTGGGCTTCTATCCTGACTATGTGCTGACACAAATCTCAATGACCATGGAACATGGTGTGGGTACATAGAGTTCTTTGTGTGGGAAAACCTTGGCCTGCATGTTACTGTCCTTGAGATTTGCTCTTCAGGACTGAATAAGTGCAAGACCTGAATTACAAATGTAAGTGCACAAGAGGACCCCTATAAAGTGAAAGCACTGAGCATAAAGTCCAGCAGTGCACAGGTTAAATTGCACCTTACAGGATGCCATATGCCCCCCTCCTGTGCTGCAGCGAGTCGGGTCCTTATACTCAAGAATGGATTTAATTATCATTGCATTAAGTGAGTTACGCAGGAGGTGAGATGGAACCAAAAGAAGTACATTTGATTTACATGCTAATTGTTCAGAAAATGAGATGATTATTGTTGTCTCTCTGTCAAAGAAAGCAATTATCTCTCCCATCTGTAAGGAGGACCTCCACCCATTGGGGAATGGGGCATACACAAGGGAAGAATAACACTGGATATGGGGGCCAGAGGTCTTACTACATATTGTAGATATAAAAGATTTTTCAGATTAATCTTAATCTATTGGGAAGTTAACAGAGCTTAGTGAGATTTATCGCACCTGAATTGAGGTGTGAAGTTTGCCTTCAATGGTCACTTTCTTCCATGTAATTGTCAACATGATTCCTAGTATATTTGTAAATCATGTTATCAACCACAAATGACTCCTTAATCCAGAAAAAATCAGCTCTAAAATATTAACCACCAGGTGTCTCACCTCTCTACAACGTACTGTCCAATGCCTGTTGTCAGGGAAAATCTGTCTCCAGTAACAGCTAGATCAGGACACAGGAAGTGAGGGTAGGGCTTAGCATGTGCTCTGTGCAGAAGAGGGAGACTGAGAAATCCTGGGCTGTACTGTGTTCCTGCAAGCTGGGCCAGTCTGCCTGCTGAAGATGATCCACACTGTTCCTCCAAGGTAAATCAGTGATCATTGATCCCCCCCCCCCCCCCCCCTTCCCATCCTTATAGCTTCTTAGCAGCAGTAGCTCAGCTTAGTGTAAACCTTTACTTTGCTTTCATTCTGCTGCTGTTTGTCAGAGGTATAATATGGAAAATTCTCATGATGTAGACCCCTAACATACACTGGAAGCACAGTGTGAACGCACCCTTATAGCTCAAGTACACTTATGTTTATATTTTGCCAGTCCCTGTAGACATATATAGATCGCAGAGATATCTAAGGTCCCAAGTAGGTCATAGCTAGGAATGTAACCTAGTTTACTAGACAACACAGTTCTACTCAGCGTGAAATGAATTTCACATTATAGAAATGGACTGGAGAATTATTTAGGGAGCCGTATATGCTTCCCCATTCTGTAAGGTAGATATATGGGTTTCAGTGAACTTTTCTGTTGAATATATCGATGCTATGTCAATAAAATAACTTACAGATTTATATATATCATGGTTCACCTAGTTTGGTTAGTCCATGTTATTGTACTAGCACGTAGCTTGGCCAGTATGGAATGCAGTTAGTCTCATATAGTATAGGCGCTCATCGTCCCACCTTAGGTTCAATGTTATCTCGTAGCCTCAGTTACGAGTCTTAGGGTCCTATTACACGGAGCGATTTTTAACGATTAACGACTAACGATAAAAGATCTCAAACGAGATTGTTTATCCTTAACCTGAAATTTTTCACCATATTACCCAGAACAATGGCCGTTAGTTACGATCGTTATTGCGATCGTTACTATGATCATTTATTCCTTCTGATCCCAGCAAAACAATGAACAATATTCAATTACACTGAACGATTAGTGAAAAAATGCAGAACTTGAGCGAACGAATGTGGAATTACAGCGAACTATTAACTATAATTTTAGGTTCAGATCTAAATCAACGATCAACGACATACGAACGATTTTTCGATCGTTGCCTGCAATTACACAGAACGATTATCGTTTAAATTCGAACGATATAACGATTTTTCGCACGATAATCGTCCTGTGTAATAGGGCCCTTAAAACAAGGGCTACTTAAATATCCCTCCAGGGAGGGACCTAGCAAAGGGATGGCTCCTGTACGGAGACCACCAAAAACACCATATTAAGTGGCCCCTTCAGTCAATATCCAACTCCATTACAAGTCTGATGATATGACCAGGGAAATACCAAAGCCAGGTATCCATCCACAGACAGCTGTTTTGGGTTGTTGCCCCTCATCAGTGTGGAGCAGGATTCTGGCTAGGTGGGTGCAATGCCTAGTAGACCAATCAGTCAAACAGATCACTGATCTCAGGGAGATCAGCCAAAGAAGACCCTGTCTGCTGCTGGTTAAAGCGCTCAATACAGTTAAATCCTGTACCTGTACCTTTTTGGATATAGATTTTTCCCAAGGGGCAATGCTCCCAGGATTTCACTGTATTGAGCACTTTAACCAGCAGCTAACAGTGTCTTTTTTGGCTGGTCTCCCTGAGATCAGTGATCTGTTTACCATATTGATCTTATAGAATCAGTCATTCTAGTGGACAATACCTAAGCAACAGAGATCAGTGAAACTACAGTAAGTTCCAGTTCGCGATGCCCTCAACGTTCACCACTTGACTCTCGGTTGCTGGAGAACATGGATGCAGCCCTAAGGCTGCCTGGAAAACGTGGATCCAGTGTACAGCCATCCATCTTCTCCAGCCACCAGAAGTCAAATGCCGAGCGTTAGTGTTTCGCGAACTGGAACTTACTGTAGTTTTGCTCATTTCTACTATGCAATATGGCAACCAGTGCCATGTCTAAATCTGAGGCATAGCGGGTATCACGCACTATGGGTGCTATATTCATGTTCATGGGCCCCTGTACATGAAGATTTCACAGAAAATTGTTGCAGTTCGTCAATCTCCGTAGAATTACGTCATGGGGTTACATCACCTTGTACGCGCGACCTTACGTATAAGATTCGGTAACCCTCATTGCTATGCACCGATGACTCGGCTCCGGATCTCTTTCTTTGTATTGACATGCTAAATTCACAGCCTTGAACGAAAATAAGTATCTACATTGTGAGACATATAGGGACCTTCTCCTAGGTTACCTTCTAGCTAGCTGCCATAGCAACAAGACCACCATCTGCATCATCTTCCCTCCTTAGCGTACGACAAGGGCTGGGCCGCCCAGGTGGAGAGGAGGAAGGAAGAGACGCAGATGCTGGGAGAAGTAGTACTTTTACCTTGGTAAGTGAGGGGGGAGGGTGCACGCTGTATTTGTCAAATGATCAGCAGAAATTTTCATGCTTGCAAGTCGTCAGGGTAATGGATAATGGGGGTAATATACAGGGAAAGTAAGGACATGAAGGGCGGTGCCGGTGCCGGGAGTCAGGACTACGGGAGCGGAGTGCAGAAACAGTAAGGGCCCTATTCCACCGGACGATTATCGTTTAGATTATCGCTAAATCGTTCGAATATAAACGATAATCGTTGGGTTGAAATGCAGTTAACGATTAACGACCGAACGAGAAATCGTGGATCGCTTTATAAGACCTGGACCTATTTTTATAGTTGCTCGTTCGCAAAACGTTCGCATTGAATAAGACATCGTTCGGTCGTTCGCAATAGATACGAACGCAATAGCGAATAAATAGCGAAGAAAAACGATCGCAATTACGATCATAAGTAACGATTATCGTTTCATGGAAATGAGTGAACGTTTTCAGGTCTTTCGCAATAGCGGTCGTTTGAGATCGTTAATCGTTAACGATTATGCAAACGAAAATCGTCCGGTGGAATAGGGCCCTAACAAAACTAAATCTGGTAACTTCATGCATTTTATCATATATTGTTGACTTTCTATATTCTCATTCGTATGGCCTCTGTAGTATTGGGAAATAATCCCAGCATACGGTCGTATACACATGTGGAAGTTCCCGTCTTAGACATTTATGACATATCTATGGAATATGAGGGTTCCCGTACCTGTCCGTAGGTGTTATGACCCCCTGGTAAGGAGGTGCGCATTTGAGTGACAGAATAAATGTGGTCATATATATGCATGACTCTCCTCTTTCACTTCTATGACGTTAAAGGGGTTATATAGGGTTGGAAAAACATAACTGCTTTCTTCCAATAACAGCCCCACACCTGTCCTAGTTTGAGTGCGGGTTTTGCACCTTACTTCAAAGTCTTTCAGTGCTTATCACCTGCTGTATGTCCTGCAGGAAGTGGTGTATTCTTTTCAGTCTGACACAGTGCTCTCTGCTGCCACCTCTGTCCATGTCAGGAACTGTCCAGAGTAGTAAAAAAATCCACATAGAAAACCCTTGCTGCTCTGGACAGTTCCTGACATGGACAGAGGTGGCAGCAGAGAGCACTGTGTCAGACTGGAGATAATACACCACTTCCTGCTGGACATACAGCTGATAAGTACTGGAGGACTGAAGATTTTTAAATAAAAATTGCCAGATTACCCCTTGGGGTGAAAAGAGCTGAAATGCAATACAACATATAACCTGAGGTCATGGGCAGCGCTATTTTTTAAAGATAACTAACGTTTTTCCAAGCCTGTAGAGGTTTCAAGTTCAATGGGAAAAACTATAGACTATGAAACTGCTTTTTTTAAAAAAAGATCTCTGCTTGCTGCCAATGAATTGGAGGCGTTCAGGATTATATCCGGAGATTAAAGTCTAGCGCTCATCTTATAATAGTGCCATAGAGCTGTGCACTGGTTTTAGCAGCATATTATCAGGACTTGTGAATGATTCTATTCAATGACAGTAAGCAGAGATCCTGAAAACATTTAAGACAGGATATTTGAAAAAGTTTCATACACCTTCATAATGCTTTATCTATGGGATTTTATTTCAATTATGGCATAAAACTGTGAAATTTGTGGCTCCCAATGCGTTTGGCCCCTATTACACCAACAGATTTATCTGACAGATTTTTGCAGATTTTTTTTTCTAATATTGAAAGCAACAAAGAGAAAAAAAAACTGTTGTTATGGTAATAAATGAAACGTCTGTGTGGACCAGCTAGAATCCTCAGCCTCAGCATCCTGGCCTCCAGTATCTCCTCTATTTTCATTCATTTCTGGGCCTGTCCTATGAATATTTTTTTTTGTAAATTAGAAGTCATTGCCAAGGACGGGCTGACACGTCATATTTTATTTTATTTTGCCCGTTGCTTTCAGTGTCCTTAGTGTGACCTCTGCTGTATTAGGTTATTACCAGGCTCCTGCTTTTCCTATACATTATTTATTTAGTCCTGAGTTGTTGCTGGTGAATAGTTACCATGTTATTCATTTGTTTGTTAGTTATTGATTGTTTTGGGTGCCAACCATTTTGACCACTAGTAGCAATCCCCCAGATGATAAATATGTTGGTAAAGCAGAGCCATGCATGTTAGCCCTCCTGCGTGCCTCTTCAGAGGACAAACAAGGTTGTCTGCTTTTAGGGTGGTCACTAGAGTCTATGACACAGGTGTCAAACTCAGGCTCTCCAGCTGTTACAAAACTACAATTGCCATCATGCCTGAATAACTAAAGGTAAAGCTTTGGCTGTCCAGGCATGATGGGAATTATAGTTGTGCAACAGCTGGAGGCCTGAGTTTGACACCCCTGGTCTATGATAAGGCTTAATTTGGGTCCATACATCATAGCTACAACATAAAAACATCCCATTGGCTTAACCAGTGCTTTTGTCACTGACCATTCATCCTACATCCAGACACCTCCTGGCTAGCAGGGTTTCCTGTATCTCAGCCTCCTATGCTCCCATCCCTTACCACCACAGGTTCTTCCCCACCACTCCTTCTGAGGATGGGGGTTCCTTTTTTATCTTCTCACCTTCTTACCTTTAGGGTCAGTTCACACTACGGAATCTGCACAAAATTTCAAGCAGAGTTTGGACAGTTGGCGGAGTGTAAATGAGACATCCTTTTCAATTAATGGGACAGATGGAAATTCAAGTGGGGTCCATGGCGCAGACGCTTAAAATTCAGCGCCAATATTCGTAGTGTGAATGAGTTCTAAAAGTCAGCAGAAAAACAGGGATCCATGACTGCATAAGCCTTCTTATCAATATTCTGGACAATACATATCTCCTTGGTTCTATCTAGTGCAGAGATGTAAATTAGGCTCAAAAGCCCAGGGGGTGTTCGGCAAAATGGCAAGAGCCCAGGTAAGTCAAAGAGTGTTTTCTAGCTGCCAGGTCCTCTTCTGTTTACCCCATTACATGCCTTATGAGGCAACATTAGGAAAAGAGAGACATATTACTGCATGACCAGGATAAAGCAGGTTACGGGGATAGGGAATAGGGATACCTTCACTTCGACCCTCCTCCTTCCACCATACCCTTCCACTTCTGTAATAAAAACACCAAACACTGTGTGACGTCGGAAAATAATGGCCACAGCAGCCTTTTTATTAATGACAAGGATAGCAAAATATTCCAAACATGTTACATATATTCTCAAATATATATATATATATATATATATATATATATACATATACAGGGGCGTAACTAGAAATGGCTGGGCCCCATAGCAAACTTTTGATTGCTCCCCCCCCCCCCCCCCCCCCCTCAATCGACCACTATGCCATCAACCCACTCAGCTCTACACAGGTTTTGTACACCATATAAATTATAGTACAGTTATATTAAGTGACTCAAAGGGGACGTCTTCTCTGATTGGAGTTGTTTCCTTTTCATTTTCTTCTCCATCCGTCCTGGGTCATTATGAGAACTTCTCCGAG
Source organism: Dendropsophus ebraccatus (assembly GCF_027789765.1). NCBI lineage: Eukaryota > Metazoa > Chordata > Amphibia > Anura > Hylidae > Dendropsophus > Dendropsophus ebraccatus. The sequence goes on along the minus strand of NC_091463.1, from coordinate 22,081,403 downwards.
CCACGAATCCACAGAATCTGCCAGACAGACATATTAGTCTCCTCACTCTGGCCCCATCCTCATCTCTCTACAAACTGCACATCTGTATTGGCCCCTTTACACCCTCATTTAGTGGATAGCCCTGACACTACGTGACCCCCTTATAGTATATGCCCCTATGTGTATTCCCCCTTACTGATGCCACCTGTGTTGGCCCCTTATAAATTACCCCCGTGTGTTGTCCATCCCCCTTGGTCCATGGCCCCCCTGTATATCCCTCATAGATGCTCCCCCTGTATTATCCCCCATAGATGGCCCCCTGTATATGCCCCATAGATGCCCCCCGTATATCTCCCATAGATTCCCCTCTTGTATATCCCCCATAGATGGCGCCCCTGTATATCCCCCATAGATGGCCCCTCTGTATTATCGCCCATAGATGGCCCCTCTGTATTATACCCATAGATGGCCCCCTGTATATCTCCCATAGATGCCCCCCCTGTATATGCCCCATAGATGGCCCCTCTGTATTATCCCCATTGATGCTCCCCCCCTGTATTATCCCCCATAGATTGCCCCTGTATATCCCCATAGATGGCCCCTGTATATCCCCCATAAATGGCCCCTCTGTATTATCCCCCATAGATTCCCCCCCTGTATATCCCCCATAGATGCCCCCTGTATATCCCCCATAGATGCCCCCCCTGTATATCCCCCATAGATGCCCCCCCTGTATTATCCCCCATAGATGGCCCCCTGTATTATCCCCAATAGATGCCCCCCTGTATTATCCCCAATAGATGCCCCCTCTATTATCCCCCATAGATGGCGCCCCTGTATATGCCCCATAGATGCCCCCCGTATATCTCCCATAGATTCCCCTCTTGTATATCCCCCATAGATGGCGCCCCTGTATATCCCCCATAGATAGCCCCTCTGTATTATACCCATAGATGGCCCTCTGTATATCCCCCATAGATGGCCCCTCTGTATTATCCCCCATAGATGGCCCCTCTGTATTATCCCCTATAGATGCCCCCCTGTATTATCCCCAATAGATGCCCCCTGTATATCCCCCATAGATGCCCCCTGTATATCCCCCATAGATGACCCCCTGAATATCCCCCATAGATGACCCCCTGAAAATTCCCCTTAGCAAAGCAGATAAAAAAAAAAAAAACACAACTCACCTAACTCCACCGTCGGCTGTCTTCTCCCGGGCACAGCTGACGGGATCAGCGTGGCTTAGTGTCCGCCAGGGCAAGTACTTCCGGGGCAGGGAGCATCTCTAACAAGCGCTCCTGTGCCGTGCCGGAAGTACAGGCTGGGGGCGGACGCTGAGCTCACTGGTAACTGTACTGCTGGGACGGCAATCTCGCACGTCCCGTCCTATCCCCAGCAGCACAGGTACCAGTGAGCTCAGCGTCCGCCCCCAGCCTGTACTTCCGGCACGGCACAGGAGCGCTTGTTAGAGATGCTCCCTGCCCCGGAAATACTTGCCCTGGCGGACGCTGAGCCCCTCACCTGTGCTGCCCGGGACATCTCAAACAGCTGCAGCACCCGGGAGGCCTGCTCGGCCGCCAAGTGCTGCAGGCTATGTGAGCTCAGGGGGCCTGCGCCACGGGCCCCCGATGCGGCAGGGCCCCGTAGCAGCCGCTACGGCTGCTACGGCGGTAGTTCCGCCCCTGTATATATATATATATACACATATATAACCTACACCTTTATAAACAATCCTGTAAACATTAACCAGTATCCAGGGGAGATAATGGATGGCCCAACAATAGCAGTACAACTACAATAATAACCTCCAGTGGCACCATGCCGACAAATATGTCATGCGTTGCTATATCTCCACATACCCTGCCAAAGCGCTAACCACACACCGTAAAACCCCAACTTAGCTGCCAGATAACACTAGGGGATTCCCCATTTCTACACAGGGGCTCCCCGAAAACCACCTTATTCAGTGCCATTGGTGACCATCCTAAACACTCCCCTCAACTATTGTAGCTCTAACTAATGGCGGCCTCCCCTAACTGACCTGCTATCCCCTCCCCTGAACTCCTGGTGACTTCCCAGCCTGCAGTAAACTCACTAGTTAGCCCCTTACTGCTCCCCCAGTCATGTACAGGCTTCCACTATGCTGCGCCCATTTTCGCCCTCCCTTTTTTGGAAGTTCACTGCGGGAAAAAGACGGATATGCAGCTATGTTCTCCTTCCTCACCACCCCATTGCATCATAGGAACCTGCTAAGTTGTCTCATGTTTAGTTTACTGTTTCCAATAATAAAAAAGCAGAATTTTTACAACATAATTCAGAATCAGTGCAAAATCTGTAAAGTGCTATATTCACACAGATATTCTACTTGTTCACAAGCTTTATTCTATACATTACAACAGTAGATCTAAGTTGTGAAGAACTGCCTTTTACGATACAGTAAAAATGTAGGATTTTAGGCACGGAGCCATGTGTCCTAGACATCCGCCTGGTTGGATCCGGCTCTCCATTTATCTGTATGGCAGCATTTACATTTCTGCTCATCCCTCCAGGAAGTGGTCGGAAAAATAGAGGAAAACTCTCCGAGTCTGGTGAAAGGAATATCTCTGTGAATGGGAGAGTGCTAATTTGTGGCTGTCCTGCGCTTTATCGATTCCACGTTCCCAAGAGATAAACAGTCACTTGAAACACAATACCGGAAAAAACAAACCTAGCAGATGATGCTGGAGACGGGGCGAGTTCCATAATCTTCTGGAAGCCGTACAAAAAGCATTGTCAAGGAGGAAGAAAACATCATCCATAGTGTATACAAACATTGGGCCATTGAAATGGACAGAAAGACATCAATAATGGTGTTGGGTGCACTCAGCTTTTCAATTCAGCCTATTGATGAGATGGAAACAATGCAGGGCCTGATAGGAGCTCCCGGAGCTCGCCGCATTCTCTGCCGTGTCCTATATAGGATCACTCACCTTGCACATAATTGCTTTTTGACATCTTATAATAGCCCGAGCTGTCCCTGCCCTGTACTCCCATTGTTTCCATGGGGTCCACTGGTGTGAGCCATTGCGGCACATGTTTTTGACCTGGGACTCCTTTGCTTTCGCGTCAAACTCGTGGCCCTCCAGATGTTGCAAAGTTACAATTATAAGCCATGTTTTAACACCCCTGCTTTAGTCCTTGGGCCTCATGCACACTACTGGCACCACACATTGGAGGTGTATTATGGGAACCATAGACTTTTATAGGGTCATTCTTTACCTCTAGATGTCTCCAAGAACAAAACAAAAAAAAGAAAATTGTGGCCTGTTCCAGTAGATAGTCGTCCCTGTAGGACCACCACCCCATTTAGTAGTTGTATAAGGAATAGAGACAAGCGCAACGAGAGCATGCTCGAGTCCAGTCACATACCGCTGGTTGTCAGGACTGTATCTTTGCGGAGCTTAATGCGTCCCTCTGCTCGTTCTGTGCGGCGGAGAATTGAATTTGTGCTGGTTCTGTGTTTTGTTTTGCATTGGTCTGAACACTGGTTTATTTTGTCTGCTCACTTGGTTTCTTGGACAGAACCGACTTCACCTGCTAAATTCTGTATGGCCACTTCATGGTTAATCTTGCTTTGGTTCCATAACTCTCCCTGTTTGCAGCCTGCATCGATCTTACTGTCGGACTCTGACTATACTTTAGTCAGCGTTGCTGACCTGGTCTGTAAGCATGAGCGAACCGGCCGAGGTTCGGGTTCGTATGAACCTGAACTCTCGGCTTCTGATTCCCGCTGTCTGCCCGCTCCGTGGAAAACTGGGATACAGCCTAGAAAACTGGGATACAGCCTATGGCTATGGCTGTATTCCAGTTTTCCAGGCGGTCCTCAGGCTCTATCCACCCTCTCCACGGAGCAGGCAGACAGCGGGAATCAGAAGCCGTCTGTCCGCGTTTGTCTGTTCGTGTTTTGTGTACCACCTATAACCAGAGCAGGGACCGTCCTCGTGGTTGTCCGCAGCTACCTAGGGCTGTCACTGGCAAGAAGGCAGGGAAAGTGGGCGGGAACAGAGCAGGGCTCACTGTCCATGTCTTTCTGTGTATTTCACCCCTTGCTACTGACTGTTCATGACAGGTGACTGAAGAAGTTGGATGCAGCCCTAGAGAGTCTAGGAAAACATGGATACTGCCAATAATCTATGACTGTAGCCATGTTTTCCAGGACTCCCTAGGGCTGCATCCAACTTCTTCAGCCACCGATATAAGATCAGATTAAAAATGCCCCCATTGCGCTCTCATATAAGGAACCAATGGATCTTTTGTGCTCGTAGCTTTGTGTGTATTCTCCTTAGATCTCTATACGGATTTGTATAGCAAGGTGGGACTACTAGTACGGTCAGGGGCGTAGCTAGGATTCATAGGGCCCCACAGCAAAAAACTGTATGGGGCCCCCCTACCCTACCCTCCGGAAAGCCAATGTCTGCTTGTTCTGTCCATCCACTGTATGTAACTATAACAGCCTATGAGGAGCTTCATGGTTATATACATAGGTGCAGGAGCAGACTTCCTTTAGCTTAACCCCTCATGTACTGCAGTGTGTAAGTGACCCAGTGTTCCCTTACATGCGACAACACAAACAAAGGGTTAATACAGAAGACAATTACTTTTCTCCTTCACTACTCCTGCACTGATAACCCCTGACCTCTGCAGGAGCTCAGAGATCAGAGGTTATCATAGAGCTAATTGTCTTAAGCTCATTAACCCTTTGTTTGTGTTGCAGCATGTAAGAGATCACTGGGTCACTTACACACTGCAGTACATAAGGGGTTAAGCAAAAGGATACAGGAGGCTCTTATCTTCCCTGGGCCCCCTCCCTCCACCGGCCCCATAGCAACCGCCTTCCCTGCCTCTATGGTAGCTACGCCACTGAGTACCGTATATGAACAGTCTTTCCACGTGTGTCCTACCTCTGCAGGATGGTGGGACTGTGGGAAATAGCATAGGAAGACCTTCGCTGTTCATTTATCAGGTCCTCCATTAGTGACTGAATGTCATATACTGCAACACAGAACAAGTCCTTCATGGCAGATATATAGCTCACACTATAGGATTATTGCTTACTCACCCAAGGCCAAAACTAGTGTCTTTGTGTCTCTTTCGCTTTAGAACTGTGTGCTTTCACATCTATAGCTACTGATTAATGGGTGAATGAGAAAACCTTGTTTCCAATAATCGGCCTGGGTAAATAGGGACGGCGATCAGAACAAGGAAACGCTCATATATTGTCCGATGATGATCATGAGCCACACCTGTGTAAATGATCACTGATCGAACAGTGTAAAGGACCTATCAGCAAGATCAGCACCTGCTTACAGCACAGATCATGCTGTGTACTTGTATACAGTAGCATCAGTAAGGGTGGTATTACACGGGACAATAAACAATCTCAAACGACCGATCTTAAATCGTTCTTCCTACTACACAGGACGATGATCATTACTTATGGACGTTCTTGCGCTTGTCCTTTCCTGGCTGATAGGCCAGGGAACGACCAAACTACATGTTATTACTGAACGATGTTTGAACGATTTGTAAATAATCAACAATGAAAATAGGTCCAGATTCTATCAAACGATTTCTCGTTGGTCGTTTAAACGTTGCCTGCTATTACATGAAACGATTATCGTTTAAATTTGAACAATGTAACAATTTTTCGAACGATAATCGTCTCGTGTAATACAGCCCTTAGTGAGTCCATGTGCCCTGACAGCTACCAAGAAGCCAATCCCATATTCCATATGCAGCTCTGGATGTGACTGGAGTATAAGAGAAGTAACAATCCTTACCAGATAAATAACACAAAGTTTTTCCAAACTTTAAACTGTACAACAATGTCCGTCTATGCTCGGTAAACATCTCAGAAGCTGCTGTTTGGTAACTTGATAACAAGAGCGGCTAAGCCAGTCCGTCCATTTATTATAAGAAAGAGACTGAATGTTGTCGGCAGATAAAGGCTAATTGATACGCGCCGTCTGCCCATTTTCTACATTAATGGCTTATTCTTAGCTTAGACCTGTGTTTATCTCAGTTTTTCCAGCAATTTTGCTTGTTTTTTTTTTTTCTTTCCCTTTTTGGCCGTGCGTGCATATAATCTGCTGTCTGCTGATAAGCCGGTCTTTCTCTAACAAGTTTATGACCCTCTTTGTAATAAAATGGCCGATGTTTTGTTATGTGCTTGTGATTGTACCACCTGGGTACACACAGAAAACATCATAAATAACCAGGAGATCTTCACACCATCATCTATCATGATAGTTTTGGACAATGACAGCCCGCTATGGGGCCCAGCAGGCGGAACCTGATCTTAAAGGGAACCTGTTGCTAAACCTGTTGTTGTGTAGACAGAGTTATAATACAGCAGGTGCTATATGTAAATTACCAGAGAGGAGTCATGTGGGTGTTCCCAGTTTCCTTAGGAGTCCTGGCTTGATTGACATCCCACAAGCCATAATCATCTAGTAGCACCACCCACTTGACTATTATTTAGCCCAGAATAAGCAGAGATTTACATGAATAATAAGTTATTCTGGGATTCTCCCCACAATACTATGGGGGTGATTTCTCAAGGATGCGGTGTATTCCAAGGAGAAGGGGCAGATTCTTGCCTTCTCCCTGGCATATGCCAGCCGTAAACCCAATTTGCCTGAGGGTGGGCAGGAAGGGGGGATTTGGGGAAGATTTAGCATGATTTACGCCCGATTGCAGCAATGGCTGTGCCACGTGCAGGGCCGGCTAGCTTCACTGAGAGGCGTATACCTCTTAGTAAATCCATCTGGTGAAAAGTGGGCAGGGCTCTAAGATTGGCGTACTCGTACACCAGTCTTGATCAATGCCCCCCTTCATGTCCCTCTGCTCATGCCACCTGCATTTTTATTGTGACAGCGGGGCCCTTTACTACAAGAACAATGACAGAGTCATATACCGGCTGTCAGGGCATGCTGGGAGTTGTAGTTTTGCAACAACTGGATAGAAAAGAATGGCATTCAGATGTAGCAGAGTGGGATTAGTCAATGACTGTCTTTGGAAGGAAGCAAGGTGACAACGATCTGCACACTTTTACCACTCGGCAGCAGTTGTCACTCACACGTCTTTCCTTTATTCTACGTTCCCGGTATGTGAGCGCTTCATCTGATCACATCGGTTTGCTTTATATTACCGAGGTTTTCTAGAAGTATTAAGCAGCATGCAGCATGGCAGCGGGGGAGGCTGGAGGCATGACTTTGACTTCCAGCAGTTGTCAGTAGGAAGCTACACGAGGGTCTGCCAGGGCATCTGCCCCGGATAGAGCCTTGTAGCGTAAGCGAGGTGCTCTCGGGCTTACGTAGACTTGCTATAGCCTGCGGCTGTGTTTCTGGGAAGCCAGCTCCTCATTATGCATCCAGAGCATATGTGTATTTATTCTTACACGGATATGTCGCCGCCTGCATCCTATTTGCTTACAGCAATCAATAATTTGGCTCTCGGTAAGTGGGGGGGGGGGGATTTATCATGTTCTATTATTGTGTCACAGGGTGGAGTGTGCTATGCCACCTAGGTAATATGTCTTGTGTTCTTCCCTGACAGACCCTCTCTGAAGTTAGCGTCCTCCTTTATTGAGGCCCGGGTGGGTAGTGTAATAATAATGGCGCTGTGCGCTGTAACTATGTTGAGTAACAGGGATAATGGAAGCAGCCAGTCAGCGTGTGTATAAGTGTCAGCTCTGCGGGCGAGGGACCCTTCATTTTAGTGCCTGACTATTTCTCAGAGGACGTTCCCATAAAATTAATGGAAATGTGAGATCCTGATTCATTCCCTTTTGTAAGTCATATAGTATAAAACCATTATATTATAGTATATTACACAAATGGGCTGTAACAAGATACCACCTGACACAACATGCCCTGGACTCTGATGGCAGATTCTTTAGGTCCTGTTAGGCGTGAGGGGCGGCCTCCTTTGATAGGACCTGTGTTTCCAGCACATCCCGCAGATGATTGACCAGACCGACATCTCTTTGTCATGTATCTCCAACCATTCATGAACAAGTTCTGCAGTATAGCCAAGGCTGCTATATCCCGCTGCTATGAAAGTGGATACTTAGTCCTATCTATGTATAGTAAAGGTCAATAGGACCAATTCAATCAGTTAACAAGGATAAGTTTGTTCGAGTGCCTTCCGGCAATCCAGGACCTGCGTAGGCTTCAGGCCGGGCCTGGTCATCTAAAGTGTGCACACTCTCTGTCTACACCCCGCTGTTGGGAATGGTAGAGAATCTGAAGAGCCACAGGTAACACAAACATCCACTAGGACACGTCACAAGCAGCCCTCCAGCTGTTGTAGTTGTAGTTTTGCCACATCCGGAGGGCCGTGAGTTTGACGCCCCTGCACTAGACACTAACCACTGCACAGCCTGTATCCCTTAGAGAAGAGTAATTTTGGGACTGTGAGTACTTATAACCCCTACAGAGAAACAGAACAGCTCAGGAACCAAGAAGCATCAGGGAGTACCCAGCTCTGGCAGGTGTTATAATATGTAATATTCCAGTCAGCCACTTCTGATGTATCTATACATAACTGCGGCCAATCAATGATAATCAATAATCATTATAGCCAGGGTGTAAGCCTGTGCTCACATTTGCATTCTTTCATTTTGTCGAGGGTTTTTTGTCAGGCTATTTTTGCTGTCAAATGGAATCATTGATGGATCTGCCAGGTGCCATTCCCATCATGTTATAGATCCGGGACAGCATTACATCTTCCATTGTGAACATACACTAAGAATCAGTCACAGCAGACACCTCCTACTCCACCATGAGGTAAGATAGCTCAGGACACTATGGTGTGTCTGAGTGTTACCTTACCTGACAGATAGCGCCCCCCATGGATATCTAGTAGTACAGCGCCCAGCATTTCCAAATTCTGAATAGTTAAGGTCCATTTACACAGAAAGATTATCTGCCAAAGATTTGAAGCCAAAGCCAGGAATGGATTTGAAAAGAGGAGAAATCTCAGGCTTTCCTTTTTGACCTGATCTCTGTTTATAGTCTGTTCCTGGCTTTGGCTTCAAATCTTTGGCAGATAATCTGTCAGATAATCTTTCTGTGTAAATGAACCCTTAAACTGAGTTATGCCCACCCAGAGCATTGGGGAGAGGGCGCTTAGGGCCAATCTGCACCGTGTGTATATTACTTATCATCACATCCCGCTATTCCGGATTAAACAAACATGGGGACAGATTTATCAAACTGGTGTAAAGTGGAATTGGCCCAGTTACCCCTTGCAACCAATCAGATTCCACTTTTCATTTTCCGAAGAATCTGTGAGGAATGAAAGGTGGAATCTGATTGGTTGCTAGGGGCAACTGTAGGGGCATATGTAATCCTCCAGTAATCTCCAGTCTTCCGGCACTTATCATCTGCTGTATGTCCTGCAGGAAGTAGTATTATTTTCAGTCCGAAGAGCAGAAGAGGTTTTCTATGAGGATTTGCTACTGGTCTGGATAGTTCCTGTCATGGACAGAGGTGGCAGCAGAGAGCACTGTCTCACACTGGAAATAATACACCACTTCCTGCAGGACATACAGCAACTGGTAAGTACTGGAAGACTGGAGATTTTTTTTAAATACAAATAAATTTGTAATGTCTGGCACTTTCTGGCACCAATTGATTTGAAAGAAGAAATATTTTGCTGAACCATCCCTTCAACGTCTCCACTTGTGTTACAGTAGTTCTGGCAGCTTTACATGTATGAAGCAGGCAGCACTGGATGAGCACATAATCTGCCATTAATGGGAGATCTGTCTGATGTGATCCAGACCAGCATGTTTCTGCCGCTATAGAGCGATGTCAATAGAAATATCATTATGGGAAATTGCTACATCCGTGTTTTCCTAATGTATTCTGTAGAGCGGCTGGGAGGTGGGGGCTTCACTCTAGGGTAAACCATTGCTCCGTTAAAGGATTATTACCCATAACAATGTCTGTATTTGTGTGCGATAATGTTCGCCTCCATGTCATGTGACAGCCACAGCCTCCTCTGGATTTCTATGGGAGACGACCTTGAAACGTTGCGTTCCTCAAGGTCATTGATAATTTCCAAGCCTTTTCCCTCTCTCGTCTGGAATTGTTTGTATAATTTGACTGATGGGGGAAATGTGATCCCAGCGACATAAAACAGGGACAAGGACTCCTGGGAAATAGGAACCATGTCATGTTTTGCCACCACGTTAAATCACGGGAACCTCTCTGCTTGATCGCAGCTGTTCCCTGGAAAATATAAGCGTCTTGTAGAGCGAGATGCTGCAAGCGCCGCCGCCGCCGCTCAATCAGACAGACCGCAATTCATTGCAAGGGGTAATGTGCTCCATTAATGGATGATACAAGGGAAAGTGCCTGGAGGGTGTCAACACCAATAAAATACACAGAGCTGCGTGCAAGTCCCATCACTTTGTAAACCACAGATACTCTGCCCTAAGTTACTCACAGTATATTGTGGATTTATGTCTGGGGAGCCTTGTATGCTCCGCCCTATTGGCCTTAAAGGGATTGTCCTATCATTATCACTATATCTGACTTCTGTGACTCTCAAGGACAGTGTCCTGGCAGAATGGAGCAGTAGCTGTGCAGGCATGATGGGAATTGTAGTTTTACAGCTGGAGGGAGGCAGTCTGACTACTGTGCTCTACTAATCCGTCTTCTCTTCTTCAACCCATCCTAACTACTTCAGTCAGGCAACTCTTTCTTACCAGCCACCACACTGACGCCTTCACACAGTAGCTGCCCATTCGCTGTAGAACAATATAAAGTCATCTCTCTTACCCACAAAGTTCTCTAGATTTGAGGGTGCTTCCAAATCTAACACAGATGTGAATAAAGCTCCTATTACATGGGGTGACTGAGAGGAGCAAGCGAGCGCCAACCTGTCAGTCAGCGCTCACTTGCTCCTCATTCCCTGCTCACTGCAGGGAGTAGCTGCTAGGGGGCTGCACAGGCGATCGTTAAATCGTTCGGGCAGCCTATAGAAGAGAGTGGTGGTCTGCTGTTTCAGGCTGTTGAAGGACAACAATTAGCCGACATTGTGCATGTCGGACGATCATCGTCTTCTATTATGCTGCGTTTACACGACGCGATAATTCGCCCAATTGATCGTTTAACGATTTTTAAGCAACAATTTGGTTTTTATAATGATTAGCGTTTAGACAAATAGATTAATAGAAAATTTGTAACCAAAATCGTTATTGCGATAGTTTTTAAGATCGCTTAAGCCCATCTTTCACATAGGGTCAATCTTTGAAAGACCGTTTACACGAAGCGATCTGCGAATTTGTTAGCGAACGACGATTTGAGAACATGTTGAAAGATCAAAATGGACGATTTCTCGCTCATCGCTTGATCGTTTGCTGTGTTTACATGGAACGATTATCGCTCAAATGCGATCGTTATTGCGGAAATTCGTTCCGTGTAACAAAGCATAACACAAAGCGATTATCGGCCTTAAAAGGGCCTTTAGCCCAAACATCCTCTGCAATGTGATCTTCTTACTCTCACCTGCAAGACTTCTCTTATGCTGCACCAGTTGTCTCTGCTACTCCAGACACATAAATATATATATATATATATATATATATATATATATATATATATATATATATGTCCCACACCTACTTATTTCCTCCTCTTACAGTTTGTTTTCTTATTGGGTTCAGCAGCAAAACAGATAAGAGGCCTCACTCCACAGTGACTGGTCTTACTTACAACTGCCCCCCTCCATCTTCTTCCCCTGAACCTCACCTTTAATAATGCAGTTGGGTCCCCTCAGCATTCAGGCCCATAGCTACTGCTAGGACATAGCTGATCTCACATTAGGTTACTATACATTGTCTTGTATAAAAATAACACTTCCCACATGCAGACACTGAGTTGAACAAGAATTTCAGGAAGCGTTAAGCTATGCAGAATTATGATTACAGCTCAGGAGAACCAAATAGCCTGCACATCAGTGTAAGTTAAGTGATACAATGTCATTCTAAAGTTGCCTATCTTTGTATATAGGGAACTTTTGTGTGTAAACATGATACATCACTGTGGGGTAAGGGGAAGTCGTCTATATGGCATGACGGGTTTGTGGCCTAGCTGTTCCCAGGCTGGTCTGGTGTCTTTATTATGGAGACGCAGGAAATGTCACCATCCTGTATGGTGGAGATTAGGAATAGTTTTTGCATAGACCCAATTGTCGCGCTTGCAGCATTCTACATAAAGACTCCGACTTCTGATACCTGCCTTTTGTTACGGCGTCTTTTTCTCTGCGTTATTTACTGTTCTTCGCATTGTGGTCTTTTGTTGGTGGGGGATGATTCCAGCCTCTGTGGTTATTGGTGGCTAATACCATCCCTAGAGCGACATTGTCAACACTTCACAGGAGCAGTTAATTGACTCTTAAGAATAAAAGCAAGTTAAACATTGTAATCTGAGCAGATCCAGCGCTGTCACTGCATAGAGACGCTCGCTGGCAGAGGAAAGCTTAATACCTGGCTTCTCAGCTGATTATACCATTGTACAAGCCTCTGTGTGGCTCGTAATTACAGGGCAGGATTACTATTATACTATCTAGGCTTCTCTGTGCCTTACATGCTTTTTTATAGCCTGAATATTTTGTGGAAATAATGAAAATCTGACATAAATAAAAGCTTTGGTTTCTTGGGGTCCTTGTGGAAGAGCCTGTGGTGGGAGGGGGTCCGACAGCGAGTCACTTAGAGCCACAGAGTTTGTCTGCAGACTCAAGGGCACCATACATATTAATTTAAAGTCATCCTAATCCACCAATTTTGGCAAGACCAACATCTAAAGTGTATGTGGGGCACCACATGATATCGGGAGTGAGAAGTATTGGGCATTCAGCTACCAAGTCTTTTTGGTTATCCAAAGATATGGCCATGTCTATGGCGATTGCCGGTACACAGTTCAGGCTGTCCTCACCTCCTGCATATAGCAGATGCTAGTCCATACTCCCATTTTCTATGTCTTGTGTTCTGGGTCCACCTGTTACTAGAGACAGAAAACCCCTGACAACAGGTAGCAGACTGCAGAGAAGTGAGACCCCTAGTGATCAAGACTTAAGAGACGTTTTTCTTAGGTAAGGAGTTGTTTTTTGTTAAATGAAGCGGCTTACAGATGTTCTTCCTCCTCCCGTGACATCGCCCCTGAACCACTCCTAAACACAAGTAACTGTCTTTCTGTATTTCTAAAACTCAGTCTTATTAAAACTGAGCTTCTTGTATTTCCCCCGGCTAACCACCCTCCTCCTGACATTTCTGTCCCTGTTTGTGGTGCAACAATAACTCCTAGAAAGCAAGCTCACTACCTTGGGGTTATGTGTGACTCTGATCTGTCTTTTACTCCTCACATTCAGTCTCTTTCACATCCTTGCCACCTGCATCTAAAAAACATCTCTAAAATCCGTCCTTTCCTTACTGTCGAATCAGCAAAAACTTTTTGCTCTAATTCATTCCTGTCTTGACTACTGCAATTCCCTGATAATTGGCCTTCCCTTCTCTAAACTCTCCCCTCTTCAGTCTATTCCTAATGCAGCGGCCAGGCTCATCTCCCTTTCCAGCCACTATACAGATGCCTCCCCTCGTGCCATTTACTATACAGATGCCTCCCCTCGTGCCATTTACTATACTGATGTCTCCCCTCTGTGCCAGTCACTACACTGATGTCTCCCCTCTGTGCCAGTCACTACACTGATGTCTCCCCCGTGCCAGTCACTACACTGATGTCTCCCCTCTGTGCCAGTCACTACACTGATGTCTCCCCTCCGTGCCAGTCACTACACTGATGTCTCCCCTCTGTGCCAGTCACTACACTGATGTCTCCCCTCTGTGCCAGTCACTACACTGATGCCTCCCCCCTGTGCCAGTCACTACACTGATGTCTCCCCCGTGCCAGTCACTACACTGATGTCTCCCCCCCCGTGCCAGTCACTACACTGATGTCTCCCCTCCGTGCCAGTCACTACACTGATGTCTCCCCTCCGTGCCAGTCACTACACTGATGTCTCCCCTCTGTGCCAGTCACTACACTGATGTCTCCCCCCCGTGCCAGTCACTACACTGATGCCTCCTCCTGTGCCAGTCACTACACTGATGTCTCCCCTTGTGCCAGTCACTACACTGATGTCTCCCCCCCGTGCCAGTCACTACACTGATGCCTCCTCCTGTGCCAGTCACTACACTGATGTCTCCCCTCTGTGCCAGTCACTACACTGATGTCTCCCCCCCGTGCCAGTCACTACACTGATGTCTCCCCCGTGCCAGTCACTACACTGATGTCTCCCCTCCGTGCCAGTCACTACACTGATGTCTCCCCCCGTGCCAGTCACTATACTGATGTCTCCCCTCTGTGCCAGTCACTACACTGATGTCTCCCCTCTGTGCCAGTCACTACACTGATGTCTCCCCTCCGTGCCAGTCACTACAAAGATGTCTCCCCTCTGTGCCAGTCACTACACTGATGTCTCCCCCCGTGCCAGTCACTACACTGATGTCTCCCCCCCGTGCCAGTCACTACACTGATGCCTCCCCCTGCTACCGCCAGCAGCCCCCACACCCCATCACTACACTTCCAGGGCCTGCTCACTATCTGTTTTACCAGTTCCTTCCTTTTTACTTGCGTCTTGCTCCAGAATATTGTATAAATTTTCCCCAGTTTACATTATTTCCTTGACTCTACATGACACTAATGGCTTATCACTGGTTTATCACGGGTAATGTACAATGACTGGTTCCTTCCGCCTGTCCTGCTTCTTCCCCTCTCAGCCTTTTCCCTGGGTAGAGTGGCTCCTTGACCTTGTAGGATTATCTTTTCTTGCCCTTCATTACTTTCCTTTTTCTGTATGTGGACGTATCATTTCAACTGTATTCCTGATGGGCTATTGGGCCGAGCAGGATTCAGGGTGTGTTCACATGGGTCCATCATATGAAGCTACCTACAGTGGTGGATCCTTAGGAGGTCCTCTAAATGGTTAATTTATGGCCAGAAAGCAGACAATTAGCTGTATACACATATATATAGAGCGTCCTTCCTCTGGGGAGGGCAATGGTGTTGGGAATGCTGCTAATTTCTTCCCTCCCGGTGTCTGAATGATATAATAAGAGCTTTAATTAGATAAATGATATTCCCATCACCATTGAGGCTTCAGTGCGGAGCGCTGCGCTCTCATTTCTCTTCCTACGACCTTGTGTGAAGAGAATAATTATGGATTTCGTGGCAATATCAAAGACTGAAGGGGTGGGATATAACTTTATTTATCAGACCTTCCTATGACCACTTACACGCTCCTGTAATTCAGCTGTATTTTAGGATATTTATGGGTACAATAGAACCCAGGGAAACGTGGGTATTAGATTCTGCTCCAGGGAGAACCACTTGAAGAGAGTCAGTTGGAAGAGAAGTAGAGCCCCATGGGAAAAAAGTATGCAAATGAGCTCTCCTGCAGAAGAAAGCGGTCTCTCTAGTGCCACCTGTAGGTGCTATTCTGTAAGTCTGGGTCTGGCCCTGAAAAGAGCTTGAAACATGGTCAGGAATATAAGCCATGTTTCTAAGGATTGCTAACGTGGAGGGTAAAATTCAGGTGTACTGCCACAGTGACAAACTGACCTAAAAGTCATTCTTGGTCCTTAGTTTAGCAATTGAAGGGGTTGTCCAGCGAAAATCTTTTTCGTTCAAATCAACTGGTGTCAGAAAGTTATATAGATTTGTAATTTACTTCTATTAAAAAATCTCAAGTCTTCCCATACTTATCAGCTGCTGTATATCATGCAGGAAATGTTGTTTTATTTTTAGTCTGACACAGTGCTCTCTGCTGACATCTCTGGCTGAGACAGGAACTCTGTAGCAGTTTTCTATGAACCCCCATAGAAAACCTTTCCTGCTCTGGACAGTTCCTGTCTCGGCCAGAGATGTCAGTAGAGAGCACTGTGTCAGACTGAAAATAAAACAACACTTCCTGCAGGACATACAGCAGCTAATAAGTATGGGAAGCCTTGAGATTTTTTAATAGAAGTAAATTACAATTCTATATAACTTTCTGTCACCAGTTGATTTAAAAAAAAAAAAGATTTTCGCTGGACAACCCATTTAAGAACTATCAGAGACGAATGCAAAGGGTTAAATCAGTAGAAACTCTTCTAAGAATATTAAGCTATAGAATGCGTCTCCGTTTCCCTGCTCATATAGACTTTTCTGATTTATCACAGATCTCCGCTAGCAGTCACTGAATGGAAACCTTTGCCTGCCCTAGTTATGTGATCACACAGGTGCAAGAGGGGCGCCGATGTACTATACTGTGGCACCTATGTGATCATCACATGACCAGAGCACAGGTTCCTATTCACTGACTGCAAGCAGATATGTACCCTAGTTTCCTAGGGAAGCTCATAGATGCCGTATACGTATTTACTAAGACCAGAGATTCACTAGAGTTATCGAGGTGCGGCTGCCCCAAAAATCAACGCCAATTCGGAGGTCACACTGACATGGGTCATGGGTCACACACCCAATTTTTCAAGAATTTATGAATGAGAATTTACAGTATGAATAACATGGTGTATATTTTTCTTGACAGTTCATGTCCTGTAACCTTCTCACGGATTGATGGGGTTAATTTGAGTCCCAAACTGCAGCCAAATCCATGACATGGAAAATGAAATTATTTTCCTATATACGGTGTGAACACAGCCTTATGGTGGTGGTTGTTGATATGATTGAGGTTTGGCAGGTACACACTGTTACCCACCAAGAATATACTTACACCTCTGTGTCTGTGACCAGCTCTGCACACTATACTATACATATATATATGCACAGCATATGTAGTGATGCTTTATGGCTCTTCTATCATTCTTCCTCCCCTCAAGCGGTTAATAACCTGCTGTATATAATATCAGCCCTGGATGTGATGGCTTCTATTTGCCGATGAGGAGTAGGAGTGCCGGAGGGTGTGTGGACTTGTTTACTTGGTGGGTTGGTTCCTCACCGACCAATATCCTTGTATTTTCTCCCTTAACTTGTCCTATCCTCATCCCCAGCACAGCCTGGATGGCGGAGGCTGTCTCTTTAAAGCCAGGCTGAGTATATAGCAGGTCACTGTCTGTCTTTTCCACATGGCTGGATGCTGCTGCATGTAGATGTTGGCTGCTGAGGGATATAGCAGGAGCCGTGTGTCCCTGTACGGAGCTGCACCTTCTCTACTTCACACCCCAAGCCGGGAAGACCTGCTGTGAGTACCACAACCTATCCCACTCCGGGGTCCTCTCGAGTCGGGGAGCGGACACTTTTGCAACACTCCGCTTTCTGGACAGCTCCTTGTTTTAGGGGGAAGGGGGAGATGTTAAGGAATTGTCGTTTCCTTGGTTTCAGTCTTTGTCACACTGTCGTTTCCGCCTTTGCCTTTTCATTCGAATTTTTACATATTTATCAGGTTAACGTACGGGAAGAATAAACTTTAAGGACGTAGTCTTGGGGCGTATGCGGACAGCAGCGGTCTCTTCTGCTGCCAGCGGTGGAGGCGGGCAGCCAAGGGTTAACAGACTACTAAATCTTTTAAGAAAGAGACTTTTATTTAGCGCTAGCCGGCTCTGCGCTTCTTGCATGACTTGGCGGAGATCTGACTGAACATGAAATGCTTGTCTCCGGCAACTCAAGTATTCTGCAGAACATTAATGGATGATTTATCAGCCGGGAGAAGTTTAGCTTACGGCGGGGAGAGCGGCGGGGCCACTTACACTGCGTCTATTACAATCTACCGGGGAGACGGTTCATTCTCACCTATCGCTGCCTCCGCCACATGGGGATCTGCGGGGAATAGTTATTCTTTTATTGAAAGACTTTCGATGTGTTCCCTTAAAGCGTCCCCTATACCTAAAGTATACAGCGTATAAGTGGAAGTTATCTATGAGATAAAGTAGTTAAATTGGCTGATAACAGATAACAATAGACTGGAAGTGAACTCTGGGAGTTGTCTTTTTGTGCCAAATACTTTCTATCCAGCTGCTTAGAGTTGTCTGGTGTCAGGAAAGCTGGGTAGCAATGATCATGGTCTCAATGCTGATCAGGTCTTAGTAGCCTTAAAGGGACCCTAACTCATCATATACAGATGCCGCAGGTGTCACCCAACTTTCTCAGATTCCTGAATGGCAAATCTGCCTAGTTATGCAATGCTATTCTCCCACATGGCTGCTTAACTAGACAGATCTGCCATTCAGAAATCAGGGAAAAGCTGGGTGACATCTCTGCTGTGACACTCATTTTGGTAACCCAGAGTCGATTGGTGTCCCTTTATGGCAACTTTGGCTGCAACAATCGCCTGAATCACAGCTAATAAAAGTTAATAGAGTTGCATTGTGATCCCCATGTTGCGACCCTACAGACTTCGGGCTGCGGTGCCTACAATGTTCCGGTCGCAGCACATCCCCATTGAGCCACCCGGCGATCTTTAGCCACGTTACCTTAGTTGTCAGAGATTTGTTCTCTACATTTGTCATTTACAAATTGCACCTTGTGTATTCTTTTATTGTCAGTCATCTTTATAGTTTTTGGCCTCTTTTTGCTGTAGATTGGTAATTGGTCTTGCGGACGTTGCACTTGGCAGTCCGGTGCTGGGATTTGTGCTGCGGCTTCATTAGGGGCAGAGATTATTATGGATTACGTTTGCTTTAATAATTCTAGAACCGATCTGTCTCTTGCATATGCTGCTGGATTAAAGGCCAATCACTAATCCGCTGGGATAAGTCAGACACGAGGCGGCCTGACCCCGCTGTCCATTATGTGTGGCCGGGATTGATTCTTGGTCGTCTATCGGAATGCCTGACTTTCACCTGCTCATATCTGTCCTTGTCTCCAGAGGACGCAGGGGACGGGGCTGGGGCTCATTGATCAGGGCTAAGTATATTGAGCTGTCCGTACAGTAGTGGATATTGTGCTGTGTATCTGGTAATTACTCCATTTTCAGCTTAGAAACATTGTACGTCTCAAATCTCTACACTGCCCTGAGGTTTTGTTACAATGTATCAGTACAGGTAATATTTATCAGCTGTGCCGAGTCTTAGACCACGTTGGCACATTCACTTCTGCAGAATGGCATTCTATGTGCTATGGAATAGCAGCATTTACTGGGTTAATCCACGTCCAGGAGATGGTTTTTGTGCAGAATTTGTTCATATTCCACATCAAGAAGTAATATTATAGTCCATTAGAGACTTTCAGAACTTTTCATCAGCAGTCTATAGAATGGCGGTCAGGGGTGCTTGGCGACTGAGAGGCTTAGCAGTCATTACCTATTATCTGGGGGGGGGGGGGGGGAGATTATTTTAGAGCATAATGTTGATATCCGTTATCCATAGCGGAATTGTATTTAGTATGTGGGGTAATATTGTATATCTCTGGTGATTTAGTTTAGGTTTGAGTTGATGACCAGTATTTGTGGCCATCTAGTGTTGTTTAGTATTAGTTTAACAATCAGTGTTCCTGGTGGTCTGGTTTAGTTTTAGGTTTAAGCCTATTATCCCTGGTGGTCTAAAGAGGTTTAGTTTTGGGTTAACAGCCAATATCCCTGGTGGTTTAGTATTCGGTAGAGATGAGTCGTACTAATCTCTAGTATTCGGGGTAGTATCTAATATCCCTGGTGGTTTAGTGTTCGATAGAGATGAGTCGTGCTAATCTCTAGTATTTGGGGTAGTGTCTAATATTCTGGTGGTCTAGAGTTTAGTTTAGTGGTACCTATCCAGTATCTCTGGTGGTCTAGGGTGGTTTAGTTTAGGTTTGTCTTATTAACCAATATTCCTGGTCATCTTGAGGTGTTTAGTTTTGGTTTAATATTCAATGTCCGTGGTGGTCTGGTTTAGTTGTAGGCTTAAGCTTATTATTCCTTTTGGATTACTATCCAAGGTTTGTTGTGGTCTAGTAAGATTTAGTTTGTTGGTTTTGTATTTTACATAGGGTAGTTTAAATAGTATTTAGTTTAGTGGTACCATCCTGTATCCCTGGTGTTCTAGGGTGGTTTAGTTTAGGTCTGGATTAATAGCCAATCTGGGGTTGCTTAGTATTGGGTTAATATTCAGTGGTGGTCTAGTTTAATTTTAAGTTTAAGCCTGATATCCCTTGTGGTCTAAGGTTGTTCTTTTCCGGTGGTCTGTGGATGTTTAGTGTTTGGGTTAATGCCCAATATCCCTGGTGGTCTAGGGAGCTTTAGCTTTGGAATATTATCTGATATCCCTGGTGGTCTAGGGTGGTTTGCGATATTCGTGAGTAGAGGCTGTAGTGACTGCCATAGCGTTTGCCATCCCAAATTTCCTATAAACTGATCTGTGGCTAGAAAAGCCTAATAGAAGTTTTGTTGCAGGGACTTGTATTATGGGTGATATTTATTGTTGCTATGGGGTAAGTATACAATCCCGCACCCTGCAAGTGTGTGGACTATGTAAAGCAAATGGTAATTTATTGCAGTGATGTCCTCCTTACCCTGCGCTTATGTAACTTTTCCATAATTTTTCCATATATAGCTCCTTATTCTGTAGCTGCACAAGGGAGCGGAACTGTGAATTCCCCGGAGTTGGCTATTGTTGGTTTGTTGTTCTGGGCCCCGTTGCTCCCAGCTATGACGGTAGGGTATGTGCTGACTCTGTCACTATATCAAAGTGGCTCCCGCTCTTCATCTACTTCCAGCTTGTGACCATGAAGAGGAGAATTTCTCTCTACATATACATGATGTGGAGTTAATTCTCAGTAAAATCCTGCAATATCAGCAAGTACCAAAAACAGAAGTTGAAAAAAAGTTATGTATTCCCAGAGTGCTCTGCTCTATGTATGCATTGTTTCCTCTTACCTATAGGTATCAGCAGGAAGCGGCTCTCCCTGGAGGACTCAGTTCCCAGTCATTTTCAAGATCTCTGCTGTATCATTGAATAAAAACATCCTTTACTTCTAGAGCATAAGGATCGTATTACATGGGGCTGTTATTGGGCGAACAGGTATTAGGAGCAGATGGGGTAAAAATAAAAAATAACTCATACTCACCTGCCCCAATCCTCCCCAGTGCCTTGTGGTCTCTCAGCTACTGCCTGATCATCCCTGCAGAGACCAATCACTGACTGAAGCGGGACACTGTTGCAGCTACTGATTGGCCGAGCAAGGCAGTTCTGCAGGTATGACATGTCATCAGCAACCAGGAGGTAGCTGATAGAACCAGCTGTGGGGGATCGGAGAAGGTGAGTATGGCTCACAGAAAATAAAGTGTTGGCTAAGCATGTGTAACTAGGGGAATAATATACCCCCATTCTTGTGATCGCACTCTCATTGATCAGCTGCTTACCTTCTACCCTGTGGATAGGGATTATTTTTATTCTTGGGATAACCCCTTTACCTTTATCTCTTGAAGTGAACAATGCAGAACAGCAGGTAGAGACCTTGAAAACAGTGATGAACCGATCCACGGAGCGTATTATAAAACTGCTTAACTTTTCATTTTATGGTAAATCTGCTTTATGTGCTGACGCTGGAGAAGTTGTGTGAGAGGGTGAGGGGCTGCTGGACCCCTGGGGGGCCATCTCTGTATAAGATATAATGATGATATAATGAGCACTTACATCTCCGCAGCAGCCACATACAGGTCTTTGTGTTATTCCTGCTCTTACAATAGGGACATGTAAATGTCTGTGGAGAGTATTCATCATATAGTAAGAGAGCGCCCTGGACGTCTCTTGCAGCCTCCGGGGGGAGCTGTGTGGGTCACTGCCCGCTCTGCAGTCACCCCGTATTGTCTCCTTGTGGTTTTCATTGTTAATTAGTGGCCCCTGTAATTATAATCCGTCACCCATCGGACGGCACCAAGTCTCCTCATTACCAGGCGGCTGTGGTTATGCCCTGCTTATTTCTAGGCCAAGACGACTAGCAGGAGATTGGGAAATGGCCACGTTCACTCCTTCCCGCTGCGGCTCAACTCATTATTTCTTATGGGGCTTTCACTGATCTGCACAGGTCTCTCCCAGGATCTCTTCTTTTCCAGCTGAGCTTCACTGATCCTCCATGGATAGATGTGGGGAGATACAGCTGATCGGCTGGGGATAAAGGGGTATTTGTCTTGTATGGTTACGTTGTATTGCCAGCATGATCGTGGAGGTGTAGACCTCTGGGCTCCCACCGATCCTGAAAGGAAAGGGGCCGCAGCACTAGCTCACCATGGTGGAACAATAACTGTATTTTTCACTTATGGCAGCGGAAAAGGTTCTGCATCTGCTTCATTTCCAAGATGGGATGGGGTCCTGTGGGTTATGACCTGTATTGTTCATCAAGTGATGGGATAGCTCGTTGATAAGCAATGAATTTATAAAATTGGAGGACCCTATAAAATATAGATATAAATACAGATGAACTTAATCTTAAAGGAGAAGTCCAGCAAAAAATTTTTATTAAAGTGTTGTTTTGCCCCCCAAAAGTTATATAAATTATCAATATACACTTATTACAGGAAATGCTTATAAAGTGCTTTTTTCCCGGCACTTACTACTGCATCAAGGCTTCACTTCCTGGATAACATGGTGGTCACTTTCTGAATAACATGGTGATGTCACTTCCTGGATAACATGGTGATGTCACTTCCTGGATAACATGGTGGTCACTTTCTGAATAACATGGTGGTCACTTTCTGAATAACATGGTGATGTCACTTCCTGGATAACATGGTGATGTCACTTCCTGGATAACATGGTGGTCACTTTCTGGATAACATGGTGATGTCACTTCCTGGATAACATGGTGATGTCACTTCCTGGATAACATGGTGATGTCACGCCCCTACTCCCAGAGCTGTGTGGGCTGTGGCTGCTGGAGAGGATGATGGCAGAGGGATGCTCAGTGTCCCTCCAGTGCCCTGTGTCCCTCTGTATCCCCCTACCATTGACTGTGGTTGCAACAAAGGCCACAATGTTGCGTTTCTACATCTTACCATAATGCCAGTGAATCAGTCATGTTGTGACCCACATGTTCCGTGACCACGTGATGCCTTTCATCATCTGGTAATTCTGGCACCTGATTTGTCTTTGGCCATGTGACCTGTGTTCTAGTTATGTAGAACAAAAAATAAACTTAACACGTTCACACAGATGCTGATTTTTTTTAAGATAAAGATCAGAATTCACAGGATTTGGGCACAGATTGTTAAGCTTCCATTGGAAAAAAAAAGTCATGTGGGATGGTGCCCTTAAGGGTATAAACACACACCGTATACGCAGCGTATTTACAGCAAATACGCAACAAATATGCAGCAGATTAGATCTAAATAACTGAACACAGCATCAAATCTGCTGCAGATTTATCAAAGGGTGTAAAATTTAGACTGCTGCAAACTGCCCACAGCAACCAATCACAGTTCCTCTTTCCTTTCAGCACTGCCTAAAGCTGAGCTGTGATTGGTTGCTGTGGGTAGTTTGCACCAGTCTAAATTTTACACCCTTTGATAAATCTCCCCCTAAGTGTCATGGTCATTTTTCTAGTGAAGCTTCCCCTTAGTGGTCAATAGAAGGCGGATTGCAGACAGAATCTACAGAGCTTGTAACTGTGAGTTTTCCAGAATTAGCGCTGAACTGGACCCGATCTGTAAATCATGGTTAGCAAGTATAAGAATACAGACAAAACCGTCTATCCAATGGATTTCCATGGCATATATTGGTTTACAGCTCTTTAGCAGCCCTATTAGCTGAAGCCAAAAGCTACATCTGTTCTAGATCACAGGCGTCACTGATCACTTTGGCTGTTTGAAACTACAATTCCCATCCTGCCTGGACAGTCACTGATCTTTGGTGTTAGGACTCTAGGAAAGCTGGGTGACAGCCCCTGTAATAGCAGCCATATTAATTGTCAGAAACCATAGAACAGGATATTTAACATCTTGATGTTCTATTCTTATATTTTCTTGTTGAGCTATAAGGACAGAACATGAAGATGCACGCAGATTCCGAGAACAGGAAGCTGAACGTTCCTGATGATGTGTGATGACTCCATTCCTTACATAAGAGGCAGGCTGGTGGGGGTCTCCCTGTGCAGCAGGTACTGGGGGGGGGGGGGGGGGGGGTTACAACATAATAACCGTATCCTGTGATACAAGTGACAGCTCAGGGCGGGTAGGTGTCTCTTCTGACAATGGATCTGCAGCTCTGATCATTGTGAACGAATTAAAATCCTTCTGGGATGTTTTCAAATTGAAGAACATGTTCTCTGTCTGCAGCCGGAGCAGCGCTCCTCTAAGCTTCATTGCCCCTGCACTCTTCATGTAACATTTATCGCAGTCTCCTCCGCTCCCACCGCCGCCTCTAATGAAGGGCTCTGACCTGTTAACAAGTGCACAGCGGATGTGAGGAAGATGTCTGGTAGCACCTCCGTGTAGTCTCATCCTGACTGCCCATCACATGCATTGCTGAGTTAGGCTGACCCGATCCCCCCGGGACACCCTATGTTATTCCCATACACATGACAGCGCTCATTGCGGGTCTGCGCTCATTATACCATAGATTTACATTGTATAGACTCTGATCTGTTACTACATCATGAAAGATGTATACGCTGTGACCTATAAGTGTAATGGAGGCCGTGACTGATGCCGTATAGTGGTCAGAAATATTATAGAGAAAAGAGTCATCTTTGTACAATAAGTGTCAATTCCCTGTTTCTTGGCAGCCAAAACACTCTTAAAGGCGTTATCAACCATTAGAAAAACTAAGCTGGTCTCACCTAGAAACAGCGCCACACTTTGCCTCAGTTTGTGTGCAGTATTGCAGCTCAGCACCATTAAAGTAAACCAAGACGTGTTGTAATACTGCCCACAACCTGAGGACAGGCATGGCGCTGTTTTTGAAAAGAGGTTTTTCTAACTATTTTGAAGTATACTTTTTTTTAACCAGCCAAAGGCCATGAGAACATACTTGTGGAGCTCCATAGACACAATGGGGGAGATTTATCAAACTGGTGTAAAGTAGAATTGGCTCAGTTGCCCCTAGCAACCAATCAGATTCCACTTTTCATTCCTCACAGAGTGTTTGAAAAATTAAAGGTGGAATCGGATTGGTTGCTACGGGCAACTGAGCCAGTTTCACTTTACACCATGTTTGATAAATCTCCCCCATTGTGTATGTACATTGGAAGCAAGATGTGAATGGGGCTTTATCCATATAGATTTGTATTGCCTTTGGTCTGTCTGCATAAGTTTTGTCATTCTGTTCGTGCATCAGGAGGATCAGGATGAACAGAGATGAAGATCACTTATATGTAAAACACAATTGTAATCCGTATTTCTACAATTTAGGAAGGCCTCCTGCAGTAGCTCTCTAGAGATCCGCTGATCATTGTACATCTGTAGAGAAATACATCTACTCATTACAGATCATCTAGTTCTCATAGACCATGAAGACCCCCCCCCCCCCCCCATAGGGTTTATGTGTATGCAGAACATTGTACACCTCCGCTGCTGAGGGAGCTCCTCTGTAAATGATGCCTTCTAGTAGATGTATTCCTGGGAGAGATATAATTCCCAGATGAGGAAATTAGCAGATCCGCTGTGTGGTGGGTGGCGGCCGCGGAGTATACCCAGGGATAGAACCTCCGCGCTGTTCATTGTCAGTCCTGTCACCCGTCTCTGTGGCCGACCCCACCTGTCTCTCTGAATGTCAATCTAATCTCAAATCAAATAATAGCATCTCAAATCAGATTTAGGTTAGATTGCCATTTAGGAAAAGGAGGGAGACAGGAATGACATTGAGTAGAACTGAGCAGCCTGTGATCCATGCAAGCTGCAGAATGGTTACAAAAATCTAATAAAAACTAATTGCAAATTTTGTTCATATATATATATATATATATATATATATATTACAGTCTACATTCTCCTCTGCCTTTGAAGATAGAGGGGCAAAGGCTGATGGCATTGCAGTGTCTCTGCTGAGTCCTCTGTAAGTGCAGCAAATGTTAGACCAGTGACACTGGCTTCAGCCCGCAGTCTCAGTGTAACCCTATGAGATGCAGCTTCTCCCCGTCTGCTCTTACATAAAGAATGCAGAGAACAGCAATGTCCAGCACCATCTCATAAGATTCATCCTAAATCTATGTAATGTTATGGGGAAGCGGGGCTGATCATCTGCAGCAGAAAAGACTGTCTCTGCTTCCCTCCCTTGTGGAGATCACTGGATAGAGGCCGCTCCTCAGATTTGGAGGCCTGCCACATCTCTAGATGGCTCATCCTGGAAAATGAAAGGATTAATGTAGTTGCCTTGGAAGAAAAGCCACAATGACAGTGACATACGTGCGCTGGTTACAGGAGCCCCGGTGCTTTTACTGTAATTGGCGACAATGTGCTGCAACGTCTCCCAGTGGAAAGTCGGCTATGTGCACATCAGACTGCAGCCAAATGCCAGCAGAGCATTGGAGGGATGGGGCCTCTATCCAAGAACCAAGGGAAGATCCTCTATGTGACCAGAGGGCGGCCATGAGTCACACAGGGAAGAATGAGGGATGGGAGGACGGTGCCATAGAGGACTGGTGATTACAGCTGCCAACCTGGCCATTTGTCATGTACAGAGTGCACGTCCTGCCCCCTGGAGGCGCAGGAACAATTTCCCTGTCCCTCATTATACAGCTGACACCAGTGGATTTATGGTTGGCCTTCCATCAGCATGTGTCTTGGATCCTAGCAGAGCACAGGAAGAAAACCTTCACATTCCTGTAACATATGAGGTCAGCAGCCTGCAACTTGTCTCTGGGGAATCAGAACTTCTTGCTGTTGTTTGCTCTGGACTTCCTGTTGACTGCAGTGTGTATAGCAGATGCTTCGGGTTGGCGGCACCTGGCGCGGAGTTATTGTGTGTTGTGGAGTCATCGTCCAGACAGATTCGCTCTTGTGTCATCTAGTTAAGACACATAACTATACTACTGCACTTGCACGTACCTATACTGGTGTGAAGGGACATTGATCTGACTGACATTGTGGTAACATATTCATACTGGATTATACCTAGGTGCTCTCCAGTGGGTTGCAGGGGTCCTGGACACCCCTCACCTCTTAAATGGAACCAATCAGCACGATTCTGCTGATATGTTTCCCTGCTACACAGTATAGCTCCGCTGTGCAGCTCCCCGAGGCTACCAGCCATGTCTGCGGCAGTAGTTTTACAGTGGGGAAAAACTAGTCTTATTTCGCTGCAGGAGGACGGGAGAGGGGCAGCAACTAATCAGTCTCTCTACCTGTCAATCATCCCTGCACTGCGCACTGACAGGCAGACAGCGGTGACTAGTCACTGGTAGCTCCCTCCCCAGATGACTAGTTGCCGCCCCGCTCCCGACCTTAAGCGGCTGAATTAAACTACTTTTTCCTCACTGTAACGCTACCACTGCAGACGTGGCTGGTAGCTTCAGGGATCTGTACTGCAGAGCTATACTGTGCCGTCTGGTTCCCTTTAAAGTTTGTCTGCTTATGTCTAACCTGCTAACATTTAGCTCCAATAATCAGCAATATATGTAGGTCTGTGCGGCAGCACTGACAGGATCAGAAATAGTTACAAAACAAGACACTGAACTGACAGGAGCCGAGGAGACTGTGTGTTAAGCCCTTCCTCTCATAAGGATGGTGCTTTCCTTCCTCATGTTACAATGTCTGAATACAGTGGCCAATGGTTTTGCAGGTAATATGGCACTTTTACCTGCTGTTGGCCTCTGGAAACTGTGATTTCATCTGCATGTTCTATGCACAACATAGGGGCCATACAATCAAACACCTGGACCCCTGCAGTTCATTCTAAACAAACCATGCACTCATAATACAATACACAGATAGTAGATGAACAAGTGAAACAAGCCAAAAGGCTCAATGATGGATGAGTAAAGGCTGATTCATTGGCTTTATGTAGTCTACTGTGCTGTTACCATAATGTGTTACCATTGTTAGCCACAGATTGTGTAAACAGGTCATGTAGGGGCAACAACAATGAATTTAAAGGGTAACATGAACGATCCTGTGATCATTTGTCGAGGTCAGTTGCATAAATGTTCAAGTTTTGTAACGGCTCAGCAGATGAGCTCCTACTACTACCCCTTAGCTGGAGCCCATCGCCTTGTCTGCACTTTATATTGCTGGTGATGGGTTCGGCTGTCAGTAGTATAAAGTACATGGTGGTCTCCCAAGACACTGTCAACCTGTGGAGATAGTGGTTGGGTCTAACGGATTTTCACTGCTCAACCCTTTTGTTCTTGGAGAGATAGACTGTAAAATTGTCTGTTTACCTCTCCCCAATAGGGAACACATTATTGTTAAAGCGACTCTGTACCCACAATCTGTCCCCCCCAAACCGCTTGTACCTTTAGATAGCGGCTTTTAATCCAAGATCTGTCCTGGGGTCCGTTCGGCAGGGGATGCAGTTATTGTCCTAAAAACAACTTTTAATCCAACGGCTGGAACTTACATTTGTATATGCATTAGGCTGGCACCACCTCTCCATCCTTCCTCCCCACCCTCCTCATCATTAGGAATGATCCAGGAACATTTACTGCTGTTTGAGCTTTGCACAGGTGTCTAAACGATCCAGCCCATGTTCATTATACACACAGGTGGGGAATAGGAAGCAATCTGCCTGGAGTATTCCTAATGATGAGGAGGGTGGGGAGGAAGGACAGAGAGGGTTTGCCAGCCTAATGCATATACAAATGTAAGCCCCGGCCGTTAGTAACAGCGCTGATGGATTAAAAGTTGTTTTTATGACAATAACTGCATCCCCTGCTGAACGGACCCCAGGACAGATCTTGGATTAAAAGCAGCTATCCGAAGGTACAAGTGGTTTGGGGGGGGGGGGGGGGGGGGGGGGGGGAGTAGATTGTGGGTACAGAGTCGCTTTAAGTTATGCTAAATGTTCATGTGTGCGGAAAGGACGGGAGAAATAGCTGTTGGACGAGCAGTTGAAGGTTTATGGCCACCCTAAGTAGAGATAAGTGAACTTGCCGAAGGGCCTGTTCACACAACAGGATTTCACACCGATTTCCTTTCAGAATCTTTGTGGCTTCTGCACTGAAATAAATCAGAATTCTGCCCCAATGAAAAATCCCAGTATCTGTCTGGTAGTTTACATGGTGCAGATCTGCTGTGGGATTTGTGATGCAGATAAGTGACAGGTGTATATTGTTTTCCAGGGTCGAGTCTCGTGTCTCCTCTGCCTTGTGTGTGACCTGCCGCACCATGCTTCCTCGCTCCTATCTTCTAAATCCATTATCAATGCATAAAAGGCAGAAGAAAGGGACCTGGGGCGGAATTATTGTAGCTTTGCAGGTTATTTTACCCATCAGACACTTGATGTGTCTAGCAAAACCTCTGACACCCTGATATCTACTTCCCACCATGCGAGAGGTTTCTGAATGTCCTCGGACGGTGAATGTTTTTTGTCTCAGAGACGTGAAGCACATGGACTATATCAGACCTGGAACAGACCTTCAGCCTGCTGTATAACACTCTCTACTATTAGAGACCAAATACATAAATATTATGTGACATTATATCATTTGCCCTCCCCCTCCTCAGCGTGCAAATCCTCTAAGACAAGTCATGGAGCAAAACCATTCATACCCTACACTGCCTGTAGGAGAGACTACAGCTGTACTCGTGTACTGGTGACCTGGCTTTTTTCACCTGCAAATGCAACGATGTATTATACAGATACAGACACGCTTTTTTGACAGACTCGCTTAAAACTTAGATTGTTAGTAGCAAGTTCTACAGAATGTGTGCAGCTAAAGAGAAAGGAAGATGAAGGGTATAGGTCATTGACCGAACCAAGACTGTCCACCACCATAATTACCATTAAAAAGTTCAACCCATTAGAGTAAGTGGGTGCACCATGGTATACATTGGAATAATTTACGTTATTTTAAATGGATAGCTTTGATGTGAAAGCTGCTCCGGGCTATATTCACACCCGCGTTGAACCCTTCTTAGAGTCAGTAGGATCCGCTGTGCAATGGACCATCCGGCTCTATTTTTCAGCACTACAGAAACAGCACCACTCTTGTCTCCAGATTGGGTGGGATCTTGTAACTCTGTTCCATTGAAGTGAACAGAGCTTAATTGCAAACCACACCTGAACTGTAGACAAAAGTGGTGCTGTCTCTGGAAGAAAGTGTCCATGTTTTTGTACCGCTGGATAACTCCTTTAAATGGAATCTGTGATGAGGCCTTAAAGGCTTGTGAGATTACTGAGCCCAAACAGCAACCGTAGTTGTATGGGGAGATGGCTTTATTCAGCATGCTCATATAATTGTGCGTTACACTGGAGTATGGGCCCCCGAGGTGTCAGGTTGAGATTGCTTCCCCTCTATCTTCTACGTAGCTGTTGTTTTCCAGTAGTTGGAGGTCACTTATATGTGAAAGCCCCAGAGGACCCCCATGACTAATTCATCATGTGCTTTGTATATTATCATTACACAAGGGGCCGACCGTACAATCCGGCTGTAAATGTGTATCAGCCGCTTCCAATAGCAGCCATGTAATGAAGAGCCCCGTGCCGCTCGCTCCTCCACCACATCATTCATTAGTCTCCTGCAAATGACTAAATGACAAGGAGAGTCTTGTGTGGTGATGTCCTGCGTACGGGGGCCACTTATTTCCTGAAGGACCCTTAATGTTGAGCCAGTGCGTTATATGTAAAGGGGCCCGGAAAGCAGCCGGCAGGACTGAAGTGGCTTTTAACAGGATCAATCCATATTTATGGCCGCCTCTTACCGCTCACACACTCTTCTCTGCTATGGAAGTTGTAGATTTTTATTATGTCTGAGTGACTCGGTGCTTCACTGACCTCATCAGAACAGGGGCTTCTCCCAAAATGTATACCGAAATGACTACACATCCCTAACATAGTGAAGTTGGTGGAATCACTCGTTTTCTGTCAGATACAGGGCTGTCGTGTATAGGAGATGGTAACGGGATCATAGGTCAGGTCCAGGCACTAACCTATACCTCCATCATGTCATATTAGATGTTGTCTGCCTATGGCTGCTTTCACATGAGCGTGTTAAATGCGTATTTCTGTATCCATTACTACGGACCACAGGTCTGATGACCCGAACTGGCACCTTAATGTGCGTTTAACCAGTTAATGTATTGCAGGTCAGAAGAATGGACATAAGCAGTAGAAGAGAGTAGCAGCAAAGGGGATAGGATAGGAAGAAATCTAATGCACAGAGTAGAGTCCATTGTCAGTCCCAGTACGAGCGGCCTCCTGCAATGACATCACGTCACCAGAATCCACAGGGATTTGTCT
This sequence comes from Dendropsophus ebraccatus, assembly GCF_027789765.1. Classification (NCBI taxonomy): domain Eukaryota; kingdom Metazoa; phylum Chordata; class Amphibia; order Anura; family Hylidae; genus Dendropsophus; species Dendropsophus ebraccatus. Next base: position 22,050,073 of record NC_091463.1, on the reverse strand, counting down.
TGTAAATTTCCCTGCCGATTTCCTGCAGACATTTTCCACAGCAGATCTGCTATGTGTGAACAGAGCCTAGAGCTGGTTTCACACTGGGGTAATATGGCTGCGAGTCCAGGTCCAATCATGTTTCTCATGTCCCAGACTGGCAGCTATATTAGATGTATATAGAGAACCCTGCAGGGACAGTATTCCCCTCACCTCTGATACCAGAGAATGCGCCGCCATCTGTCTCTAGGTAGGATAAAAACAAATAAGCGATTGCTGTCCGTGTATACAGGTAATTCATCGTTACATCCGTCACTTGGGAGAGAATAGGGAAGTCACAAGATAAATCTGCAATAAATCTATAAGTGTTGACACGTCCACAATCACATGGCGCCTGCAGATAGCTGAGAACTGACAGCAGATCTGTGTATTCCCATCAGATATAGTGGATTATTATGGGGAGGGCTGAGGGTCGACGTCATTACATACATTATCATTCAGACTGATCCTTCTAGGACTCCAAACAGGGTGCCTGCCAAAGGACAACAGGTCACTGCCACTATATACTGGGGAATTCCTAGTATAATCCTAAGACTTCCCACACACAATGGTTTCTCACCCTCATCTACAATAAAAGACAGTAGGAAAAACCAACACTGGATTTTTGCTGTCCATTATAACCCAGCTTTAGACAGTCATAACAAGGGCTCCAATCCAGTCCTGACCGCGGGTCTGATGGCCTGGACTGACAGCATCATTGGGATTTATTTTCAATATTATGCAGTAAAAGAAATTTTTGTGCGCACAGACGCCATAGACTGATGTGGGGCGCGCGCCCGGCTCTGATCAATAGTTACTGTAAGGGAGAATCGCGCAGCATTGATCGCTCTAGACGTAGCCCTGAGAGGCGGCAAGAGCCAAGGAAAACCGTATTAAATGAGCTTCTCTGAATTGTTTTGCAGAAAATCAATCGGGCTCCTTCTGATGAAGAATGCTTCTTTGACCTCTTAAGTAAATTTCAGAGTAACCGGATGGATGATCAAAGATGTACGCTAGAAGAAAGCCAGAGCGGAGGGACCGAGCCCACATCGACACCTGTGCCTCCATTGGACGACCGGATATGTGAGTCACTATTACCCATACAACACCACTGCCATTGTCACCACAAGGACTGAGATGGACATGGTGCAAACCCTCAAACAGTGGTCTCCTACCTGTGGCTCTCTAGCTGGGGCAAATGTACAACTCCTGCCAGTGGCATGCTGGGAACTGTAGAAGTTTTACAAGAGCCACAGGTTGGAGAACAACATCCTGAAACAGCCAAAATGGCAGATATTTGGCAGATTATTGATCATTTCATCACTGAAAACCCATGCAAACAAAACACAGTAGTACTAATACACCAGAATACATACATTTACCCTTACATGCTCCTTCTTATCTAAATGTAAGGTTTTTTTTTTTTTGTTTTGTTTTTTTACCCCTTTCAAACAAATTTCTCTGGGGCAGCCGGTGGCATACTCACCCTCCACTCGCTCCTACTCCAGTGATACTGCTTGTTGCTATTACCTTAGTGGTCATATGCAAAAGGAAGTACACATGACTAACATGTGACACTGACTGGCAGCAGCAGCAGTGTGTACTGTGACGTATCAGGGGCAGCAAAAAGCACGGCTGTGCTATATAGGAATGAACGGAGGGTGCTGTTTTTTTAAGCCATTGCGGGGTCACTAAATAGCAAATCTGTCTGAGCAGGATAATGCTATTCTGCCCACTTCTAGAGATGATCGAACACCGGAAGAAGTTAAGTTCTTATCAAACTTGAACCTTCCACATTTGGGTAATCGGCTGTATCCCAGAATTCCAGGTGGGACCGGGAATTCCCCATGGACCGGGAAGGCATCAGGAATCAGATGCGGAAGGTTTGACAAAGTTCCAGTTCGATAGAACCTAACATTTTCCGGTGTTCAAGCATTAGCGTCACATCATACACCTATGTAGACAGCTGGCATGGTTAGACAGTCCCCTGTGATGTCACATCTCTCAGTATATTACAGGGGAAGGTCAGTGCAGTTGGTGGTCTAGGATCACCGAGTTCTAGTACAGTAGTAATAACAGGCCCTTCCAGGACTGATGGAGGACACTGCTTATCTGTACATTCAGCACTAGACGGCTATCGGAGAGCACAACACACATCTATAGAAAATGAACGTCTCCTTGTTATCCGAGAACAAGTTCTTTTATCTCTAGTAATTTTCTAGGTCACCTTGACACATGGGGGGGTAAAAGCAAGGAGTGCAGTACTGTCTGCATACAGGGCCAATGGTAGGTCATACATGGATGTGCAGAGTTGGACGCCATGAAAAAAAAACAGCAATTCTGTAGGTTGCTGTAAGTTTTTTCACATTTCGTCAGGTTTTTCAACTTTTTTTCCAGTTTGTGCTTTTAAAACATGATGTGACTCAGCTCTCAATGTGACCAGACGACGGTACGTGAGCGCAGTTTGGCGGTTTCTGGCGATGTGTTCACACCAGTGGTGATTGTCACATCATAGCAGATCACCAGCTGATGGCAGGGACATGGCTGGACGTCTCCCTCCCCCCGCCCCGTAGCCTTCCCCATCAGCTCACTCTACTGTCATGTCTGGATAGAAGGAAATCAAATCACCAAGAAACCGGATGCAGCTCTGGGGCCCGAGGCGGGACACACAACCAGCTGGGACCTGCCACCGGCTGTCACACTGTGCTGCCATGACCAGGATGTCACTGGGTCCTCCGCCTCATAGAGGAGACAGAAACGCTGGGGGTTCACAGAGAATAGATCTGCTATATTAACCCTTCAGCCTCTGGTGACAGTACTATGCACTGTTATTACATTCAGTTCCTTACACTATATATGTGTGTGTGTGTGTGTGTGTATATATATATTATATATAATACACATACATACACACACCTATAGTGCCTCACCTTTACCATTCTAACAAAGGCATCAACAAGTCTGCTTACCAATGAATGGTTGTAGCGGGGGTCTCGCAGACCTCTGATGGATTGGTTTTGCTCATCTATAGCCCGGAGAGGAACAATATATTACATTCAGCAGCCAGCAATATACGACTTAGAAATTGTTCGTTCTGTATCACTTTAATAGGCAATTGAAATGGACAGTTCTGCTATTGCTGTGTGTGTTCTTGTCTCTATCCTCCCCCATTCTCCCGCAGTTACAGGATTTATTAATTTAACCCCTTAATGACCCATAAATAAGACTTTTAAACATGAAGAGTAAAAAGAGGATGGGATTAGAAAAACATAGCTGCTTTTATGCAGAAACAGCGCCACCCCTTGTTCTAAGTTTTGTATGTGGTATTACAACTTGGTTCCATTCACTTCAATGATACTGAGCTGTAATACCGCACACAAATCCTTAGTCGGAAGAATGCAGCTATGTCTTTCTTATTCTGGATAACCCCTTTGAAATCATGGCAGAGATGACTGGACGGCAGGTGTAGAGGGTATTAAAGTGCCCATATGGTCACATAAGAAGAATTGTAAGAAGAATAGAATTATTTAAGGTTACAGACTCTGTAAAAGCAGTCATGTGATTGGAAAGAAACCAGTGATATTAGTATAGCTCTGATGGTCATCTGATGAGGTTCGCTATAAAAGAGAGACAAAAAAAATGTAACTAAAGGGTCAAAATCCCACAGTGTAAAAAGTCTTTGACTTGTCCTAGAGACAGTTGTAATTGTTCTGGCTGTTCAGAGCCCCACTGGTCGCTAGAATGAGCAGGGAGAAGCGTGCGGCTTAGCGCTTCTCTTCCTGTCTTGCTGCAAGAGATGAGCCTATAGACTTCTATAAAGATCCATCAACTTTTTTTTTTTTTTTTTTTTTTTTTTTACAAATACACTGGGAAAAGCTTCGGTCATATATATGTTACATAGATACTGTGACAGATGCTGACAGGACATTAATGTGACGAATGGTCACAAGGTATGTGTAATATGGATGCCATTGTATTCTATGGGTGACGGATGCCACTATGAGGTGTATATTTAATGCATGTATCACCAACTGAATATAATGGCATCAGGTACTAGATAGTCTATGGAAAGGACTACTGAGCCTTTTCACCTTTTGCAGTACACTGGTCAGACAGAGGCCAAAAGGAGACAAATGGACCTTTATGGAAACATTCAGCATGTATGTTAAGTGTTTCCAGACATACAAGCTGCTTACCAATAATACTTTACCCTGACACAGTCAGCATTATACAGAGTCACTGTGATAAGAGTGTGAACAAGCCATAAGAGTAAGCCTCCCTGATGATCAGCTGATCGTGGTCACTCCTGCTCCTCCACATGAGCTGCTTGCGGTGTCACACATAGCTGCCTCTTTGCAGTGTCCCTCAACTCGAAGAAAGGGGGGAGGGTACAAGGTAAAGAACCATCTCAAATGATGTTCATGTGCCCTTAGGCTGGGTTCACGCTACGTTTTTGCAGTTCGTTTTTTTTCATCCATTTTTGGAATAAAACGGATGGGGAAAAAAAAACAATTGCATTGTGTGCATCCGTTTATCTATTGACTTTCATTATATATTTCTGTCTACGTTGACTATGTTTTTGTGTATGTTAAAAAAAAACATCTGTTTTGATCCGTTTTTTGTTTTTTTTATAATGGAAGTCAATGGAAACACGGATCAAAGACTGATTGCAAAAACGTAGTGTGGACCCAGCATAAAACAACAAGGGGGACATCTAGATGGATGAGACAACCTTAATAGCCCAAAATAGCTGGTAACTCACTGTGTGTCTAACAGAAGAAACATGGAGGAAATGAAGAGAAGCAAGAAGCAGCAACCATCTAGCTATTGCCTGACACTCATTCCTAGGATGGCACAGAACAGCTCTGTCCTGAGATATAGTCACCATTCACATAATAACATGCATATAGCTATGTGACCCATCTCTCTTGGCATAGAAGATGCACAGTAGCGCCACCCTGTGGCCTTGCAGGAGAGTTGCCTGGACATTGGCTCCCACCATTGTCCTGTTCCCATTGCTCCAGGCTTCGTCAGTTCCAGGTTGCTTCCTGTCCTGTGACCTGTAGATGTTTAGCACAGGGGATTTCAGGCCGTGCTATAATGTGCGGTTACACCTACAGGACGGGATTTGTTAGCCTTGAATGTGTTAATACCAGTCACTGCCTAGCAATACCTACTACACAGAACTGTGGGAAAGGTATCATTATCCACAATGAGGCGTAATGACTGGTGTCATGTCACACAGCGGGGACGACCCACATTGCTTTACATCTTCATGGGGAGGAGGGCTGTGCCATTATCCCTGTCACATGATCACTGAGCCGTAGGTCACGATTAAGGCTGGGAATGTAGGAAGGCTACATCACTCACAGAACTACTGAGGGGGACATGGATAGAGCCACACAGGGGGATTCTGGGAGGGTGCAACAACAAGAAGAGCATTATATACCCTATTAACCTCAGTTCTCTGCTAGTGCTCAGTTTTAGGCTATTTTACTACTTTGGAAACATTACTGGGAATGGTGGCCGACAAAACTTTTAAATCGGTTGTGGGTCTCCGTGCTGGGACACCCACTAATCTCTTGATATACTGGGAGAAGTGCATGTTAAGCTGCTTCTCTCCCAGCTCAGACCACATGATGAAGATGGACTTCTATAGAGTCTGTGGGCCCATATGTGCACAGAGCAGGGAGAAGCAATACTCAGCTGTGTGCCCTTCATTCTAGAGATTGGTTGGGGTTATACACCCAGGCCCCACTGGTCAAAACCTTTGACAAGTCTCTACAACATATCAAAAGGGTTTTTTTTAAAGTGACAGGTACACTTTACACATGACATTACTGTGACTGCTGCTGCTGCTGATGGTAAAAGAAAGTGACAACTTCCCTCTCAGAAGAGATGTCACTTTCCCAATCCCTTTAGCTGTAGCGCTGCCTGCACTAAGGACTATGTACATTTATCTGTGCCTTGCTGTATCCCAGCATACATGATGTAACCTTCACATACAGGGCTCCATTGTGCAGCAGTTAACCCTTTATACCTTCACTTTTCCAGCTGCTTCATCATTGATGGCCTCACCGCAGACAGAAGAGTTTTTTGACCTGATAGCCAGTTCCCAGAGCAGACGTCTGGACGACCAGCGGGCGAGTGTGGGCAATCTGCCCGGTCTACGCTTAACGCACAACAACATGGGACATCTGAGAGTAGAAGGGGACCAACAAGAGCCCGGAGATGAGTTCTTCAACATGCTGATGAAATGCCAGGTAAGGATCTGCAGAAGCGTCATCACCATCACCTCTCACTGTACAGCACTGAGAAGCCATCCGATCCTACAAATATTCAGCTAAACTGGTCAGTACAAAGTGTTACGGTATAGATTCTGGTGGATCAGAGCCCCCTAGTGGCCACACTTGTTTGGTATCATCAGATGTGTCTTTGGGTGAAGCTTTGTTAGCAGTGGTTTACATGTGGGATTGTTATTTATACTGCACATGATGTTACATGTCAGTGTTGCTCGTGTGGCGGTGCGTGGTCTTTTTCGGTCCTTCTTACACAGATTTTCCATTGCCATCTAATGATCAGGTTCCAGCGTTCTGGGAATTGCAGGGAATTTCTGTGTGAAACCCTTTCATTAGTTTCCAGGGACGATCATTTTCCTGTCAGCAGCGGATCCAGCACTCGCACACAGGTTTTCATTATTACGCATCACTGAAGGCTTCTCTCTCTGACTGTCGCTATATACTCTTCAATTAGAGCATCTCCAGCTGTATGGCCATTGATATGGGTGTAAAAGATCTCCAGACCTTTGTATGTTCAACATCTGTGATTGTGTTCGGCTTCTATTCTGGTACATGTATGATGGAACTGAGCAGTAATAGATAGGGATGGTGTCATGGCTGCTGCACCTGAGCCGCACAAGCATCACTGTGAATCGCATATTCTGTGAGTCTGTCCAGGATGAGAAAACACCTCTACTGCTGGCCTGTGTCTGGTGTCGTAGCTCAGTCCCATTCACAGTCTACCTGCCACACATCAGAGACATGTCAAAAGTTTTAGTTGGTCAGGATCTGAGTGTTCAGACTGCAACCGATCAAGAAGAGACACTCGGTGCCCCATGCCTCACTCCTCTTTCTGTGTCTTTGGGAGCAAGACGGCTCCATAGACTTACATTATACGGCCTCCTAGGTCAGATGACACAGAGGTGAGAGACAATGCATAAACAGATACTTCTCCTGGACCATTTTCCTGATCATTCACGGTCTGAACTCTCGGACCATGAACGATCAAAGCTTTTGATATATTTCTAGGACACATCCAAAGATTTTTTCTAATGACCAGGCTAGGCGAGTATGGGGTAGTTTATTACTGTACAACTTACAATGTCACTAACTTTGAAAAACTTCTAGCATATATAGAGCCATATGAAAAGTTTTGGTGTCTAGGTTCAGGCATCCACTGATCACCATAACGCTTGACTGAACGCTTCTCAGCACTGGTCAACAAGTGGTTCACTTGTCTTGCTGCAAAAGACTTTCTATAGTAAATCTATGGGCCTTGTCTCCTATAGCGAGTCAGGGAGAGTAGCACTCTAGTGATCACCCAGGCCCCAAATGATCAATAGTTTTCTCATAGAGATGTCAAAAGTTTTAATCATAGTGAGAGGGGCACATTAAATTAATGAGAATACCTCTAAGTATGTTAAATAGAAATTCAGACCAAACAATCTGCTGTAACATCAGAGATATAAGACAGATACTGGGTCACTACTGATCTCCCAGATATAGGGCTCTTTAGAGAGCTGACACTCCTTAATACTGATCAGAGATTTCTATTCTAAGCTAAGTAACATGGAGATGAATGATGACAATGATGAGACGCTTACAGTATGGTCCGATATCTACTAACAAAGGGAGATCTTAGTTCTGGGCATTAGTGGTGGTCAATTATAACAAGCACTTTATGTTATTCATTTTCTCTTCACTTATCTGTCTCTATAGTCTTCACGGATAGACGACCAAAGATGCGCCCCCCCAGACCCCGTACCCAGAGGACCCACAATGCCAGACGAAGACTTCTTCAGCCTCATCCAGAGAGTACAGGCAAAAAGGATGGATGAACAGCGAGTAGATATCCCTTCCAGCCAAGAAGACGGCGAACATCAGAATAGTCAACGGAGGTCAAACAACAGCTAAGTGTCAGCTCTTCAGCCCAGATGAAGACCCGCCTTTAACAAAGGAAGCAAACCTCTGAGGATCTGTCTCCATGTAGTATCTGAAAGCAGAGAACAACTTTTCAAATTAGAAATCTGTGTATTTGCATAGCTGAGGCAAACCGTTCAACGTATGTGAAATATCCAAGTGTCTTCGGCCAGTTAGTAAATTAAGGACCTTCCATTTTTATAGGACTATTTTTGGTAGTAGACACCGGGAAAGAATCTGCAATAGCAGGAGGCGTAGTAATAGACGCAGAGCCGCAGATACTGGAAGCGTTACGGACAGGGGGCGTCACAGACGGGAGTTTATGACCCCCCATTCTATAGTGGGAGAGGATGGTGTTACTACTGTATGTCGGGCAATGCTTACCCGGACCGGGTCACTAAGGGCCTTATTCACTAAATGGCAATAATGACGTTGTTTTGTAACTTAGTGATTCTCTTTTTTTGTAATTTAATCTTTATGGATTTTAATGAAGTGAGACTGTACGTGACATCCGTAGTGAATGTGAGCGTACCGCCTAGAACGCGTGTGTGTCTGACCTGGCGGGGAACAGGTTAACAGGTACTACTGTAAGCGTTCTAGCAATAATACAAGAGGCAGCTGGGAGGCGCTGACCTAGATTTACTGCCGTTCAGTGAATGAGGCCTAGAGATTGCAAGCTATAAACTGCCACGTCTCATTCTCCAGCGTGTCGGAGCAATCTGTCTGTCACACAAGGTCTCCACTATTCATTTCCAGAAAACTGGGCATCTGTGAAAGGGAGGCAATGAGGGCCAAGCCCTCCGAGCTTAACCCTCTGGGTACATGCCCTGGGTTGTGCCCTCCGCCATGTCTACAGAGCAAAAAGTACAACTGGATGCTAGAAGTAGGGGAAGAACTGTTTTTAATTTGTTTCTTTGCAATTTATATATAACTCTGCTTATGTACAGTGAATGGAAACTTTCTTGTTGAGGCCTAGAAGCTGAGAACTTTTGCACAGCTGAGATTTTGCTACAGTTGTATCTTCAGTTTAGGCAATTTTTAATATGACCTAAACAGTATGGGCTCCAGGATGACACATTGTAGCAAACCATCAGAACAGGAGAAATGTGCGGCGGATTCCAATGCATTCACTAATGGCATAAAGAATCAGTGCAGATTTTCAGCACTGCAGATTTTTGCCACGGATTTGCTTGGTAAAGGGTGGATCACACAAGAAGGATGCGCCCATTTCTCTTCATCACGTTGCCGATGTATTTGCATGAAATGTTTCCATTCACTGACAGACGGCAGAGATTTTAACAACTCACACGGTGCCCCCCCATTACCAATAAGACATGTCTGCTAGGTGACACCTCGCAGCAATGACAGGTGACATGTAGACTAGAAGACCAGAGTCCTCTTCATACAGACGCCTGGTAGGAGGAATCCTCTTCCATGTTGTATACAGTTACATTATAATAGGAGGAAATGTAAAGTACATGTACCAGTAAAGTTGTATAGTTAATCTCTTAAGGTCTCTGGTGTAGACATTGTCTCTCATAATCTTTTCTATATGGTACAATACAGAACCAGGTCCCACACCGCTCATAAGAGGAATATTATAGATTTTTGTTCCATAGCGTCAGCAGGAGACATGTCGGGATCTAAGCCGTCTTGTCACATTATACAGAGCAAGATGGCTGCTGGGAACTGTGTGGCAATTTCTATAATTCCTATTGAGTAGGACAAAGAATGCTTAGCACTAACATTCAGAATAGGAGTCCTCTATTCTAATAGGTCAGATCCCCACCCATTTACAATATGGGAACCCCCTAATAAAGCGGTGACTAGATACAGGGACAATGACACTATAGAGAGACGTCTACTAGCCTTAGCGTTTGATAATTATAATTGTGTAGCAATGATATAAGGTCACTACTCACCTGTTATAATCATATAATTCTCAGTACTTTATCATACAAGTATCATGGGAGTTCATTACATAATAATGTGGATTGTGACAGTTCAGAAGATACTTGTCGTGTCTGGGAATATGTATATAGGAGTTACAGAGCGGTATGCAGGTAGAAGGGAGTAACTGACTGTCCATATGATGTAATATACAGCACAGAACAGCATACAATGTACCATATCCTCGGTGCACACCTAGAACTATACCCAGCAATGAGAGGCGGCCCATTGGCTGATCTCTGCAGTCTGGCTACACAGGAAGCGTTTCATGTTGGCTATTGAGACGAATGGCTGTGCAGGTAGGACATGTCTGCCACAGCATCTCATAGAGGGGAGGCCTAAGCAAACCGCTCTCTACAATATCTACATGCCAATAGAGAATATAACCAGGGGTCGTGAGACAAAACGCACCCTGGCTAAGGTCTAGAGCTACTGGCATGAGTGCCGATAAAGAGACAACATTGATTCCTCTATCAGGACAAGCACAGGTTCTATAACATACAGTGTATACGAGAGTGACCACCTGAGCCGCTACCCATGCATCTCTTCTCTATCCATGGTACGAGATCACACACTGCACATGGGAGACAGATTGCAATAACAAGAGCCTCTGCTGCGAGCTATGGGGAGGGGAGGGCGCACTCAGTCCAAAACTGGAAGTGGGTGCTGGACTCTAAACACAGCGGAAACGCCACATACTTGAATGTATTAAAATTATTTATTTTCCAATGTGCATTTGCTGAGTTGTTTTTAGTTTGTTTGTTTTTTTTCCAAGTTTGGTTTCTAACAAAAAAAAAAAATGAAATAATGTAAAAGGTACTTGACTTTTTCCTGACATCTGCCAAATATCTGAAGACTTTGTTCTATTGTGCTTAATGAATAAAACATATTTTGTGGTCTAGAAGCATGGACTGTGTCCTTGATGCCCGGGGGGTTCACCTGGCACAGGGATGACCTCACAGCGGGTCTCAATGATCTATAGACAGGTAATAAATGGATACAGCGGGAAAAGCCATTTGATTGAACTTGTGACCTGTTACCAATGTAAGTGACCAATAGGCACCAAGCATATGTCCGCTCTGAAGATCCAGATGTTCCTGTAGGGAGTGACTTTTTTTGCTTGCTTATAGGTATATTGCCCTTGGTAACAACACGAAGAAGAAAGTGGAGGAGATCTGGTTGTGTCCAAGGGTGATGTAAATAAGCAGCTAGATACTAGATAGTAATAACCTACAGTGGTGATTTACAATATATATATATATATATATATATATATATATATATATATATTTATTATATTATATTATATATATATATATATACACACACACACACACACACACACACACACAGTGGTGCCTTGGATTAAGAGCATAATTTCTTCCGGGACCGTGCTTGTAATCCAAATCAACTCTTAAACCAAAGCAAACTTTCCCATAAGAAATCACTGATATGCAGACAATTTGTTTCACACCCCAAAAATAATGATTTATTATTCTGAATAACATGTAAAAAAAAAAGACATTCAGAAACAGCTGAATATGTGATATTATAAGTTACTGTACAGTAATGGAGAGGATGGGAAACACAAGGGCGGACAGAGACTGCAGGGAGCATGAAGTAATGAGCAGGACATATGTGGGCACATACATGCAGCACTTTCTGTCCGGGGAGAGAGGAGTTACAGCTATGGAGAGATTACCTCCACAGTCCTGTCCTCTGATGCAAGCCCCAGCCTGAAGTGGATCTGCTATGATTTGGAAGGTGAGGGAGACTTTCATGGTCAGAGTACAGTGCTGTAGACTCCGCTATGCAGACCTTGCCCCTCCCCCACTCGCGCTCCCACCCGGTACAGGGAGCTCTTAAACCAAAGCAATGCTTTTAAACCAAGTCACAATTTTGAAAAACTGTGAGCTCTTAAACCAAAACGCTCTTAAACCAAGTTACTCTTAAACCAAGGTACCACTGTGTGTGTGTGTGTGTGTGTGTGTGTGTGTGTGTGTGTGTGTATATGCATGTATGATATATATGACACACACACACACACACACACACACACACATACATAGACCATGAAGGCAGCACAAAACCGCAGTGACATCTCAGGACAGATCATTACTGCCAAACATAATCAATATTACAAGAAGTTACTCACCCACAGCCGCGTGGAGCAGCAGTCAGCTCTGATATCAGTATACAGCACATCGAGTACATGAGGGATGATATGAACAGAGCTCTGTGGGATAAACGTGAAAAAATTACTAGAGATACTGAGCCACGGGAAGACTACAGTAGAGATTATGTCCTGCAATACTCTTTACTCCAGCATCTGAAATCTACAAGACTGACATGGATGCATTATATTTAACCTTTAATACACATCCTCTTAGTAAAATCATGGGGTACACGTCACTGTCTAAACACCTGGAAAGGGGGGGGGGGGGGGGGTTCACCCACTAGAGACTGAGGACACCTCACCCACCAGAAATTAATGATTAGGGGCACTTCATCCACTAGAAACCAGGGACTGGGGGGGGGGGGGGGGGGGCGACAAACTCATCGCTCAGCAGCAGTGAGGGGAACTACACCTGCTAACACCATAAACTGCTGGGGCACTAAACCTAAGATATACCAGAGATAAGTCACACACTAGATTTGGGGAGATTCTACACCTACCAGACACAGAGAGGGGGACACCTTACTGATAAAGTTGGTCCATTTTTGCCATGGGCACTACAGAAGTGTATTAAGTGTGCTGTGAAAGGGTTAACATAGCCCTCTCTCCAGGGATTTACCTTGAAGTTTCACAGAATTGTATTACTCTGATAAAGGGCAGAGGACGCTCTGTCAAGCAGCATTAATCTCTCCGCTTCAGCTGGTTGAACTTCAATGTCAGCGAGAGATCGTTTTCATTACAAGTGCCAGAAAACTTGGTGTCAGAAATGTATTATCTGCGGGCGGGAAGGCTGGAGGGCCATTTGTAAATGTTATTAAATCCTGCGCCAGCTTGTAATTGAGCCATACGTGACGGCTGCACAGGATTTACAGGACAGGCTGTGGTTCCCATACACAATCATTGTCCTACACGTCTCCTCTACTGACTGTCACACAGCTCAGAGAATGCTGCCATATCCCAGCATCACACTCACCTGCACACGACAATGACGTGACCTCCAGCTGGTGCTTCCCTCCTGTCACAATGGAGGGGCTCACAATATGCAGTCAGAGATGAGAGTAATGTCCATGGGGACACAAAAAGACGTGTTTCCCCCTAAGAAATGCTAAAAATAAGGAAAACGTAACAATAAAAGTATGTGACGTAACCTGCACTTCATGCCCCCCAATCTCCATAACTAGAAAATTAGAAACTAAAACTTAGAGCCCATTCACTATACATTATTATGCTTTAAACTACTAAATCCAGAAAGCAAGATCAGTAAACAGCAGCTAGCTGATGTATTTCAAATAGAGGCATATACACGTAAAATAAGCTTACCTACCTTATATTCCTTGCTCCAGAGTGGATGGGTGCCATCGTGTGACATCACCACAGCAGCCATCATTTTCTGTCGCCTAGAGGTCAAAGACTAAAAATGTTATTTAAACGGATATATAGAATTGGGAAGAATCTCTAATACTGGACACGAGTCGCCCTACCTGACGGGGTGTGACAGATTGTGTTCAGACCCCCCATCATTCTGCACCTGCTGACATGGACGACGCACTTCACTCCTGGATATCACACAGGCATGTCATACACACCGCCATATCAGTCTCACAGCTTGCAGGATGTAAAATTCCTATGTATGATTAACTCACCCCATGTGATTCTTAAACCACACGGGGCGACCGCCTAACACATCGGCATGGCACACTGTGTCCATTAGCGGATACAACATTAATCTGAAGAGCCCTTTTAATTGTACCGATGTAATCAGTTGATATGCATTAGATACTGGAGAGTGGCGTCCCATAGACGAGTGCTATATAACCCATCTCCCTCTCCATGTGCAGAAGTACCCAGCGCAGAGTCCACTTGACAAGCGTCTCCGCCACTTAAGAGCTGTGGGAGTGATGGCTGCCACGCTCGCCTCATTACTGGCGGCACTTCAGCCTGGTCTGTCACCTCCAACAGCAACAGGAGCTCCAAGGGAAATCAGGAAAAAAATATATATATTTACTGAAAGACACAGCCTGGTAAATAAGATGGCGGCTGACAAGAAGCTGCAAATCACTCACCTGTGGCACAGTGTAGGTGTCATACAGAACAACCACCAGCTATCATCTAGTGCAGAGGTCCTGTTCGGGTGAAACAACAAATCCCAGTATATCACGACTGCTACACACTGCCATGCTGGAACCATAGGTGACTTCACAGCCTCCAGGTTGAAAACAGAGGCTACTCTAATTATTCTGACTAAAATACTTCCACAGTTTTGTGTATACAGCTCCTAAGCAGACCCATGCGTCTCTGGGCATACATGCTATAAATCAGCCCTGTGTAGTCTTCACAACTCCGATGGGCACAGTCACAGTGATCTGATGATGCACACCAACATATTATGCCTGTCAGTATGTTAGGAAGGTTGGGATTGGGGCATGACATCTTCTCCGCTCGACATTTTATAAAGCCATTTACTAAAGAAAGATGCGGCGGGCAGAGGACAAGGTAAAATGTTCACTTCAAAACTGCAGGCTGCCACATGTACTTATCAATGCTGATCGGTGTACCGCAGCGGTCCGCTTGGATCCCGCTGGTGGTGATGTCACAGCTCTCCTGACCCCTCTTCTTTCTACCGGTCTATTAAAGGCCGAAGTCAGAGTCTCCTATGCATCTCTATAAGAGCGCTCTTGGAGACCCTGACTTCCAGCTTCCTAAGCTGCAGAGCTAAAGCAGAAGAGGTCACTTGGACACCAGCGGCATTCAAGCAGCGACGTACGACTGGAACGAAGCTGCACCACAGTTCACCGAGTAAAGGTCCATTTACACAGAAAGATTATCTGCCAAAGATTTGAAGCCAAAGCCAGCACCGGATTTGAAAAAGAGGAGAAATCTCACGCTTTCCTTTATGACCTGATCTCTGTTTATAGTCTGTTCCTGGCTTTGGCTTCAAATCTTTGGCAGATAATCTTTCTGTGTAAATGGACCCTTAGGCAATGTTCACAACTGGCAGACCTGTCATGGATTTTCCTCAATGAAAAAGGATAAAATCAACATGTGACAAAACAGCATGGTTTCTGAACCCACCCTAAAAACTAGATGTAGATTACTATGGCTACTCACAAGCAGACCCCACATGGTGGCCATATTGTTCTGCTTTCTGTTTGATTCTTATGGGGCTGCTGGGATTTGTAAATGTATTAATGGAGCTGCTGGCTGGGCCTTCCCATCCATTAAGAATACAGCTCCAGGACGTTTTACAGTGCGCTCTCAAGACGCTTTATGAGAGGTAGGAGGACAGAGCGGGATGCTGAGACAGCACTTGCTGCCGGTATCCCCCCCCTCCACTTCCAGGCATCTCTAGTTCATGACTTGTCTGGTCGAAGACACACAGGCCTATTGCACACTAAGCTGTATAATACACATATATATGGCTGCCCATAGCAACCAATCAGATTCCAGCTTTTTGTAAGGTGCAAACCGTGACCTGATTGGTTGCTATGGGCAACAGCTTCTCTTTATGTCTGCTCTGTGGGGGAAACTTGTCAAGCCTTGCCCAGAGGAGTAGTTGCCCATAGTAACCAATCAGATTGCTTCTTTCATTTTTAAATTAAAGCTTGTATCTAAAGCTTGCAAAATGTTTCCTCAGTTCCCCCCTATGTTTTTATATGAGGCCTGTGAATATATACAGACTACAACCCCCAGCATGCCCTGACAGAACCCCATGCACATTAGATCACTGTTCTACAGCTTGTGGCTGTGTAGCTGTTGCAAAACCACAACTCTCAGCCTTTGGCTATCAGGGTATGCTGGGAGTTGTAGTTCTGCAGCAGCTGCACAGCCACGGGTTGGGGGATCACTCTCTTAAAGAGTATTATTAGGGGGGAGGGGGGTGGTCTTCTAAGAAAAGTCTTGGGATGACTCACTGGGGGTGACACCTTCCTCATACAGCCACTTAACTGCCAGGAATAGCGAACACAGTGTAATTACAATCAACATTTCCTTCAACAAAAACCCTTTATTTGCTTTATCGACCTTTCATTACATGAGATTAAAGGATTCACTGAAGAAATACAGAAAAACCCACTAAAAATATAGATTATATATAAAACACACTGCACCGCCATGTCTGACAGCGCCCCCCTGTGGAATTCTGCTGTAGCTGAAGTCATAGTCCTCTCTTCAGGAAAAAACAAAGACAATACCACCTTAAAGGAGACCTGTCACCCCCCGTGCCGGGGTGACAGGCTCCCGACCCCCAGCTAGATCCCCTTATACTGACCTCATCTCGCCGAGTCCCGCTCCCGGGACGGAGATATCCTGGTCAGAAGCCGGCGAGCGCGCTGTGGAGATGAGTCCGGCTCCATTCATTCTCTATGGACGCCGGACCTATCTCCACAGCGCGCGCCGGCTTCTGACCGGGATATCTCCGTCCCGGGACCGGCTCTGGGAGCGGGACTCGGTGGGATGAGGTCAGTCTAAGGGGATCTAGCTGGGGGTCGTGAGCCTGTCACCCCGGCACGGGGGGGGGGTTTGACAGGTCCTCTTTAAGGGGAGAGAATGGCTGCTTACTTACAGATTTGTCCAGCAGATTACAGTACCAGGTAGGTTGATGCAGAAATCAAATGCTTTTTTCTATGAACAGCACCACTCATGTCCTCAGTTTGGGTGTGGGTTTTGCAGCTTATTTCCATGAAAGAGAATGGGGCTGAATTGTAATACCACACACCACCTGAGGACAGGGGGGGGCTGTTTTTGCAAGAAAGTAGCTGTGCTTTTTCTAATCCTGGATACTCCCTTTAACTTGCAATGGAGATTTTAAATAATTTTCAGAAAACTTGAGCTACATGAACTTGACCTTCAAACACAGAGAACTGCACAAGAAAAAACAATGGTGTGCTCATTTTTAGCATAGCTTTAATCATTATTGGGGCAATGACTGTAACCCACTAAAGGATGAGCTCAAAGTGCTGCCCATTCTGTAGAATTGTCAAACTCTGTGACATGTCAATGTTAATGCGACATGTCAAGGTCAACCTCTGACACATGTCAATGGCTGTAACAATAAGAAGTGTGTCAATAACTTGATAATGAATAAAGCTACATTAAAAATGAGCACACCATTGGTTTTCTTGTGCAATTCTCTGTGTTTGATGAGTCACGTGACCCCCTTCCCATTGAAAAAAGTAACGTTGAATCCAAAATGGCGGCTTTGCAGATGGCCGCCATGGGCGTCACCCGGCCTCAAATGTTTTCCCCCTCCCATGTACTAATATGCCACAAACAGGTGATATTACCAACCTATGACCCACCGTGTGAATATATATATATATTTATATCTATTTATTTATTTATTTTGCATCCAGTCAGAATCTACAAGTCTAAATGGAAACTCGCGCTATGTGAACACATCCTTACAGTGTAAGTAAATTTGGGATCATAATTCTAAGTGCAAAATGAATTCTCCCTCAGAAAGACTACAGCTGTCTCTACTGCCACCTACAGGCAGCCACATGATTTGCATATGTCTTCCCATGGACACTCCATACACCAGCTTGATCTCTTCCATGGGAGCCAGTGCCCTCTTAGACACAATCCTCAGCTAATCCATTGATTGATGCCACAAGTTATTATTGGCCAGGGAATATTTATTACTACTGTACAATTCTCCATCTCCCACATTCCAGCACGGGGTGAGGAGAGGATACAGGGTAGCTTCATTCTCTTGTGTCATTTGTATTGCAGGATATACATAACTATGATAACACTTCTATGAAAAGAAGCGAAGCCTACCCTCATCTGCACACAAAGGCGGCCATTATTTCTTCAGAAAGCGTGCAGCACCACTTGTGTAAGGTGACGTCACAGGCAGACCCCCAAATGGCCACTTTCCTTCCCTACAATTCCTTTTGGACTGATCACTCTGCCAAAGTCTCCAAACAATTGATCCAGATCATCCAGTCCATTCATAGCAGTCTTATGGTCAAGTCCCTGACTTCTCACAGGCTGCCGGAGACGCCATGTTGTCCTGATCCTCCACCTGGCTTGACCCCTCCCCCATAGTACTGTCGTCCAGCATCAGTTCCAGCGCCTCTTCACCCACAATTCGTCGGACTTTCTCTCCTTTGGCTGCCAAGATTTCTTCAATGTTCCTTCAGTGCAGAATAATGAATATTAATGTAAGGGACAAAATAAAATCCTACACCTCCTATCAGCTTGTTTGCAGTGTGTTTACAGGACATGAAAAATCTAACAGAGCAGCTGCATGAATGATCCTTGCATCGCTCACACAGCCCTGGAAACTGACAGGACATATATATATATATATATATATATATTATATATATATATATATATATATATATATATATATATATATATATATATATATATATATATATATATATATATATACATATACACACACACACATACTTACTAGCCACACTGCTTGTGATCCGGCCTCTGTCTCTCCAGTCCGACTGTATATTCAGGCTCCGCCTCCTCTGGCTATCATTCCAGAAGAGGCGGGGTCTTGAAGATACAGCCACTGCGAGACCCAGAAAGATCCGGATCACAAGCAGCACGGATGGTAAGTATAGACTGCTGCTTGTGATCTGGAAACTGACAGCACAAATATATATATACATATTCCAGACCCCAATATAAACATATCTATGCTGTCTCAGTGCTTTCTCGGCCATACATAACCATGCTTACACAGGAAGATGTGTAGCCGATAAAGATAGATTTCTGAGCAGGCACAACAGATGTGATCAGCCGATAATCAGGCGTTAGTCCAGTCTTCAGCTGATCGCTGCCCCTTTTACATGGGCTGATTATCAGCTGCAGGAGCGTCTCAAGCAAAACTCCCGGCTGATAATCAGACCGTGTAAAAGGACCCAAAGTCTGCAGGTTGTAGTTATCACAGACAGACTGTCTACAGGAGCAGGACTGTCATATCACATTCACTCCTCTAGGTGGTGCTGTTGTTTATTGAAACCTTCTGTAATGCACACAATGGGGGCCACCACTGCATAAAACACAATGAGACCACTAACAGCAATGGAGCCCATAGTGATCCCACTGTGGGATATCAATGAGGCCTTATAGTGAATGATGGGGTCCCCTAATAGAAAACATACGCAAGCTCACCTCTTCCCTTCCAGGTCGGAGAACCAGCCCAGGTTGTCGGCTATGATGTGATGGTTCTGGCAGCCGGGACACCTTACAATCACCACTCCATTGTCATACGCCACTTTAGAGATGGTTTTCATCGATCTTGTTGAGCAAACCTGAGGGGAAAAACCCAAGACATGTCATCAAACTGCTAGTGCTATACCGTATACTATGTCATGTACGCCTGTATATACACACAGCATACTAACAGCAGAGACTCTGGCAGTCAGACACTCAGCGGCTTCTCATACTTGTTACTATTGAGGTTCTAAGCATGTATGACGTTATGGGTGCAGAGCATTTTGTGGCACTGCCCTCCGCAGAGTATTACAGGGGGCACCAAGGACTCTGGCTATCCCGGTTCATGCTGACACCTACAAAGCCCCATCCATCTCATTCTGTGTATGAAGTCATACCCTTCATTTGGTTTATGGGGTTACTCTCCTCCTGGCACTGGTTTATGGGGGTACTCTCCTCCTGGCACTGGTTTATGGGGGGTACCCTCCTCCTGGCACTGGATTTGGGGGGGGGGGGGTACTCTCCTCCTGCCACTGGTTTATGGGGGGTACTCTCCTCCTGGCACTGGTTTATGGGGGTTACTCTCCTCCTGGCACTGGATGGGGGGGGGGGGGGGGGTACTCTCCTCCTGGCACTGGATTGGGGGGGGGGGGGGGGGGTACTCTCCTCCTGGCACTGGATTGGGGGGGGGGGTACTCTCCTCCTGGCACTGGATTGGGGGGGGGGGGGGGACTCTCCTCCTGGCACTGGATTGGGGGGGGACGGGACTCTCCTCCTGGCACTGGATTGGGGGGGGGGGGACGGGACTCTCCTCCTGGCACTGGATTGGGGGGGGGGGGGGGGGACTCTCCTCCTGGCACTGGATTGGGGGGGGGGGGGGTGTACTCTCCTCCTGGCACTGGATTGGGGGGGGGGGGGGGGGACTCTCCTCCTGGCACTGGATTGGGGGGGGGGGGGGGGGGGGGGGGACTCTCCTCCTGGCACTGGATTGGGGGGGGGGGGGACTCTCCTCCTGGCACTGGATTGGGGGGGGGGGGGGGGGACTCTCCTCCTGGCACTGGATTGGGGGGGGGGGGACTCTCCTCCTGGCACTGGATTGGGGGGGACGGGGACTCTCCTCCTGGCACTGGATTGGGGGGGACGGGGACTTTCCTCCTGGCACTGGATTGGGGGGGGGACTCTCCTCCTGGCACTGGATTGGGGGGGGGGGGGGGGGGAATCTCCTACTGGCACTGGATTGGGGGGGGGGGGGAATCTCCTCCTGGCACTGGATTGGGGGGGGGGGGGGGGTACTCTCCTCCTGGCACTGGATTGGGGGGGGGGGGGGGGGTACTCTCCTCCTGGCACTGGATTGGGGGGGGGGGGTACTCTCCTCCTGGCACTGGATTGGGGGGGGGGGGGGGGGACTCTCCTCCTGGCACTGGATTGGGGGGGTACTCTCCTCCTGGCACTGGATTGGGGGGGGGGGGGACTCTCCTCCTGGCACTGGATTGGGGGGGGGGGGGGGGGACTCTCCTCCTGGCACTGGATTGGGGGGGGGGGGGGGGGGACTCTCCTCCTGGCACTGGATTGGGGGGGGGGGGGGGGGACTCTCCTCCTGGCACTGGATTGGGGGGGGGGGGGGTACTCTCCTCCTGGCACTGGATTGGGGGGGGGGGGGTACTCTCCTCCTGGCACTGGATTGGGGGGGGGGGGGGGGGACTCTCCTCCTGGCACTGGATTGGGGGGGGGGGGGGGGGTACTCTCCTCCTGGCACTGGATTGGGGGGGGGGGTACTCTCCTCCTGGCACTGGAATTGGGGGGGGGGGGGGACTCTCCTCCTGGCACTGGATTGGGGGGGGGGGGGGTACTCTCCTCCTGGCACTGGATTGGGGGGGGGGGACTCTCCTCCTGGCACTGGTTTGCATCTTCTCAGCAGCTGGCAGCCCTGGGCGGCACCCACCTTGCAGGTGTACACGAGCTGGTAATGGGTGGACTGGACCTTCCCCAGAGGCCGGTCCTCCGTTGCCCCGGTACTGGTACACAGGTTTCTCCATGCTGTTGTCGCCCGGCTGTCCCCGGTTATAGATAAGGACGGGCGGCTGTGACAGATCGCTCTATACGCCCCGGGGGCCGCCCGCCCTGTCCTCACCCTCACACGGGCAGCGAGCCCCCTACAGGCGACCACCAGCCTCCAGCTCCCCGCGGTCAGCATGCTCCAGCTCTGTTTTCAGCACATGACCGGAAGTTCCCGCCCCGCAGTCGGATGTAAGAATCCGCCATCTTTGTTGAGGGCACTAGGTGACTACCCTTGTATTTTGTTGGCTACCCCTCCCTGGCAGGATATCTTTTTCAGTGCTTGTGCTGTAGTATGCGTCTTACAATTCCCAACATGCTCCACCAGCCTTACACAGGTCAGGGGAAAAAGACATATACAAAAACACCTTAACGTGCATTTTTACAGCCCTTGTTGATTTCATTTTGTTTCTTTTGTTTTTTTGAGGGGAGGGGGGTGTAAAATTGACTTGGTTTTTGCCCCTGTGAACAAGCTCCTATTGATTGCAGCAAAATCCTAGAATACTGCCCCCTGCAGTCAGGAAAGGTTGCTGTTTGAATCCTCACTAGGCTTTAAAGGGGTTATCCAGCGCTACAAAAACATGGCCACTTTCAGAGACAACATGACTCTTGTCTCCAGTTCAGGTGCGGTTTGCAATTAAGCTTAAATTCACTTCAATGGAACTGAGCAGCAAAACCCCGCCCAATGCTCGCTCATCAGTAGAAATCAGCGAACCTCCTGCACGCTTGGGTTCATCCAAACCCAAGGGTGCGGCATTTGATACAACCCATGGCGGTATCCATGTTTTCCAGGACTGCAGTCAAGGGTAATCATACGCCGAGTTCGGGTTTGGACGAACCTGAACATGCTTAAGGTTTACCTGCTGATTTTGCAGGTATTGGGAGGACACACTGACTGTCATGGGTCTAAAAGGGGGAGGCAGCTACTGAACACCAATGGAGCTGTGTGGGTCTATAAAGGGGGGACTGTTCTAGAGAATAGCTTCTATAGGAAATTATGGTGTGCTTACACAGACAGATTATCTGACCAATTTTGGAAGCCAGAAATGGATTTGAAAAGAGGAGAAATCTCAGTCTTTCCTTTATGGCCTGTTCTCTGTTTATAGTCTGTTGCTGGCTTTGGCTGTCAAATAATGACTGTGTAAACACACCGTAATGGATGGTCTAGATCAGCAATCTCTAACCAGTGACCATCAAGCTTCCTTCCCCATGATATATATTTTTGCAATTGCCTTTCATGTAGAAGAAACTTAACCCCTTAGTGACCGCCGATACGGCTTTTTACGGCGGTCACTAATGGTCCTTATTCTGCTGCCATCAGCTTTTTGCGGCGATGGCAGAGAATAAGGCTGCGGGGCCGGGACGGCCCCCACCCCATCCCCGCGGCTACCGGAGGTAGCTGAGGGGTTGGGGCAGTGTGTGGGGTCCGTCCCGCCCCCCCCCCCCCCCCTTACCGACGATCGCCGCTATTAACGTTATAGCGGCGGCCGTCGGTAAAGGGGATTACCGGTGCTGCCGCCGCCTTTCATCTCCCTCCGCCGTGAATCTACGGCGGGGGGAGATGAAATAAGTGTATATCAGACCCCAGATCAGCCCCCCCTAGCAGGGAATGACTAACCCCCCTCCCCCAGCGGCCATCATTTCCAAGATGGCCGCCGACATCGCTGTGAACCGACTAATGTCGGTTCACAGCGATGAAAAAGTTAAAATGAATGAAAGCCCCATGCTCTCCACCACCGGAGGTAGCGGAGAGCATGGGGCAGTCATCGGAGACCCCCCTGTGGGGTCCCGGTACAAGCGATCAGCGGTATATACTATATACCGCTGATCGCTTGTACCATGTGCTCCCGACACTTTTTATCCCCTGTCACCATGAATGATTGGTGACAGTGGATAAAAAGTGATGTCCCCCCACCCCCCAAGTCGCCCCCGTCCCCCAGTCACCCCCCCCCTTCCCCATATACTCACCTGATCCTGGAGCTCCTTCCTCCTCGACGTCCTGGCTGGTTATGAAGTGCGCATGCGCTTCACAACCAGCCAACTCTGAAAATTTAAAGTGACAGAGACCAATTTGGTCTCTGTCACTGAACTATGATTACTGTGATAGAAAATATCACAGTAATCATAGTAATACAGTGAAAATGAATGTGCAAAGTACAAAAAGTGACAAACATACAAAAAAATAAAACACACACTTTTTATTATAGTAATAATTGCAGTTTACTCCCAAATTACCCCTAACCCCTCCCCAGATTACCCATAACCACCGCACATTGCCCGTAACCACCGCCAGTTGTCCGTAACCACCGCAGGTTGTCCGTAACCACCGCACGTTGCCCGTAACCACCGCACGTTGCCCGTAACCACCGCAAATTGCCAGTGACCCCCTCCAGATTGCCCGTAACCACCCCAAATTACATGTACCCACCCCAGATTACCTATAAGCACTTCAGTTTATCAGTAACAATCCCAGATTGTCTGTAAACCTTCCAGGTTGCACATAACCCCCCCAGGTTCCCCGTAATCATGCCAGATTACATGTAACCCCCCCAGATTGCACGTAACCACCGCGCGTTGCCTCTGACCACGCCACAATGCCTCTGCCCACGCCACGATGCCTCTGCCCACACCACGATGCCTCTGACCACGCCACGATGCCTCTGACCACCGCACGTTGCCTCTGACCACCACACGTCGCCTCTGACCACCACACGTCGCCTCTGACCACCACACGTCGCCTCTGACCACCCCAAATTGCCAATGACCCCCTCCAGATTGCGGTGCCCATGTCAGATTACAGGTACCCACCCCAGATTGCCTATAAGAACTTCAGTTTATCCGTAACCACCCCACATTGCCCGTAACCACCCCACGTTGCCCGTAAACCACCCCAGATTGTCAGTAAGCACTGCAGGTTGCCCGTAACCACCCCACGTTGCCCGTATCCACCCCAGATTGTCTGTAAGCACTGCAGGTTGCCCGTAACCAGCCCACGTTGCCCGTAACCACCCCAGATTGTCTGTAAGCACTGCAGGTTGCCCGTAACCAGCCCACATTGCCCGTATCCACCCCAGATTGTCTGTAAGCACTGCAGGTTGCCCGTAACCACCCCACGTTTCCCGTAACCATCCCAGATTGTCAGTAAGCACTGCAGGTTGCCCGTAACCACCCCACGTTGCCCGTAACCACCCCAGATTGTCTGTAAGCACTGCAGGTTGCCCGTAACCAGACCACGTTGCCCGTAACCACCCCAGATTGTCTGTAAGCACTGCAGGTTGCCCGTAACCACCCCACGTTGCCCGTATCCACCCCAGATTGTCTGTAAGCACTGCAGGTTGCCCGTAACCACCCCACGTTTCCCGTAACCATCCCAGATTGTCTGTAAGCACAGCAGATTGCCTGTAACCAGCCCACGTTGCCTGTAACCACCCCACGTTGCCGTAACCACAGCAGGTTGCCCGTGACCACCACACGTTGCCCATAACCACCACACGTTGCCCGTAACTACCCCACGTTGCCTGTAACCACCCCACGTTGCCTGTAACCACAGCAGGTTGCCCGTGACCACCCCATGTTGTCCGTAACCACCCCAGATTACCTGTAACCACCGCAGGTTGCCCATAACCACCCCAGGCTGTCCGTAACCACCCCACATTACCTGTAATCTAATTTTTTTTATTTTATTTTAGTAACTGCGCTATTCTAATAACTATTACTAGCTGCGGTTTTGCTCCTGTAAATTGGCGCTCCTTCCCTTCTGAGCCCTGCTGTGTGCCCATACAGTGGTTTATGCCCACATATGAGGTACCGTTTTACTCAGGAGAACCTGCGTTATAGATTTTGGGGTACGTTTTTTTCTCCTGTTCCTCGTCAAATTGAGAAATTTCAAACTAAACCAACATATTATTGGAAAAATTCGAGTTTTTCATTTTTACTGGCCAATTTTGAATACTTTCCTCTAATACCTGTGGGGTAAAAATGGTCACCACACCCCAAGATGAATTCTTTGAGGGGTGCTCTTTCCAAAATGGGGTGACTTTTGGGGGGAATCTATTCTGCTGACACTACAGGGGCTCTGCAAACGCACCTGGCGCTCAGAAACTTCTTCAGAAAAATCTGCACTGAAAATGCTAATTGGCGCTCCTTCCCTTCTGAGCTTGGCTGTGTGCCCATGCAGTGGTTTATGCCCACATATGGGGTACTGTTCTACTCAGGAGAACCTGCTTTACATATATTGGGGTGACATTTCTCTCCTGTTCCTCGTGAAATTGAGAAATTTCAAACTAAAGGAACATATTATTGGAAAAATTCGAGTTTTTAATTTTTACTGTCTACTTTTGAATACTTTCCTCAAATACCTGTGGGGTCAAAATGCTCACCACACCCCAAAATAAATTCTATGAGGGGTGCACTTTCCAAAATGGAGTGACTTATTGGGAGATTTTACTCTGCGGACACTACAGGGGCTCTGCAAACGCACCTGGCACTCGGAAACTTCTTCAGCAAAATCTGCATTGAAAAAGCTAATTGGCGCTCCTTTCCTTCTGAGCCCTCCTGTGTGCCCATACAGTGGTTTACGCCCACATATGGGGTACCATTGTACTCAGGAGAACCTGCGTTACAAATTTTGGCGTACTTTTTTCCTCTTGTTCCTCATAAAATTGAGAAATTTCAAACTAAAAGAACATAATATTGGAAAAATTTGAGTTTTTCATTTTTACTGTCTACTTTTGAATACTTTCCTCTAATACCTGTGGGGTCAAAATGGTCACCACACACCAAGATGAATACTTTGAGGGGTGCACTTTCCAAAATGGAGTGACTTATGGCGAGATTTTACTCCGCCGGCACTACAGGGGCACTGCAAACGCACCTGGCGCTCGGAAACTTCTGCAGCAAAATCTGCATTGAAAAAGCTAATTGGCGCTCCTTCCCTTCTGAGCCCTCCTGTGTGCCCATACAGTGGTTTACGCCCACATATGGGGTACCATTGTACTCAGGAGAACCTGCGTTACAAATTTTGTGGTACTTTTTTCCTCTTGTTCCTCGTGAAATTGAGAAATTTCAAACTAAACGAACATAATATTGGAAAAATTTGAGTTTTTCATTTTTACTGTCTTCTTTTGAATACTTTCCTGTAATACCTGTGGGGTCAAAATGGTCACCACACACCAAGATGAATTCTTTGAGGGGTGTACTTTCCAAAATGGGGTGACTTATGGGGGGTTTTCTCTCTGCTGACACTACAGGGGCACTGCAAACGCACCTGGCGCTCAGAAACTTCTTCAGCAAAATTTGCATTGGAAAAGCTAATTGGCGCTCCTTCCCTTCTGAGCCCCGCTGTGTGCCCATACAGTGGTTTACACCCACATATGGGGTACCGTTGTACTCAAGAGAACCTGCATTACAAATTTTGGGGTGCTTTTTCTCTCATATTCCTTTTGAAAATGAGAAACTTTAATCTATTGGAAAATTTACATTTAATTCTTTAAGGTGTGTAGTTTCCAAAATGGGGTCACTTATTGGGCGTTTTTTAGGATACCAGACTTCTAAATCCATTTAAAAAAAGAACTGGTCCCTAAAAAAATCAGTTTCACGAAAATGTGATAATTTGCTGATAAATTTCTAAGCCCCATAACACCCTAAAAAAGTAAAATATGTTTACCAAATTATGCCAGAATAAAGAAGACATATTGGTAATGTGACTTAGTAACTAATTTATGTGCTACGACTTTCTTTTTTTAGAAGCAGAGAATTTCAAAGTTCATAAAATGCACATTTTTAAAATTTTTCATGATATTTTGATGTTTTTCACAAAAAACACACAAAGTAGTGACCAAATTTTGCCACTAACATAAAGTGCCATATGTCACGAAAAACAATCTCAGAATCGCTAGCATACGTTAAAGCATCACTGAGCTATAAGCGCATAAAGTGAGACAGGTCAGATTTTGAAAAATTAGCCTGGTCATTAAGGCCCAAACTAGCTGCAGCACAAAGGGGTTAAAGCGTAACTGTCATGTTTTTTTTTTATTGCAGAAATCAGTAGTATAAGCGATTTTAAGAAACTCTGTAATAGGTTTCATCAGCCAAAAAAGCCTCCTTCTGTACTCAAGAAGCAATCTCCCTGCCTCCCCCCCTGACCTCTTATCTGTGCATTATCAGGCAAACACGTCTTCATTACAGAGAAGCCAGTGAAGACGGGCTCTGCTCTCTCCATTGTAAGCCTATGAAGGGGGGAGGGGCTGAGGGAGATGAGGGAGCAGGAAGAGGTGACATGAAGGTCAGCTGTTTGTAGACTATCTGGACACCTAAAACGCTGGATTCTGGGGTCAGAAAGGTCAGTGCTTATCTATGAACTTACTGAGAGAAGATTGCAGGGTGTTGTGCTGTGCAGGACTGCTCTGTGCTCAGTCACTCCTAACAGCCCCTCCCCTCTCCATAGCCACATAATGGACACAGAAATCCTGCTGCTTTTGCAGTGAGGGGGGAGGCTGGGAGATTGCTTTTTCAGTACAGAAGGAAACTCTTTTAGTACATAAAACCTATTACAGAGTTTCTTAAAATCGCTTGGACTGTTGATATTTAATGTTTTCAGAAAAATGACCCTGAAATGACAGTTACGCTTTAAGACAAGTAAAAGCACAGAACGCAGCTGCATAAAGAATGTTTTATTCTCTGTAGTACAGGTTTTTATATAAAAATAGACTATAAAAATATCAATATTATAAGACTTACTAGTACATGGGCGTCCAGGTCTCACTGTATATGTAATGGAAAGCACACATTTCATAACACTGTTACACTCCCTACCCTGTGTCCCTATTATAATGTGCAGTATAATATTATAATACAAAGGCTTTTATGTGAAGGAGTTTGTGTGTGGATAATAACCAAAAGCCATGTGAATATGGACAGTATGACCTTTATACTGCAGGTGTCAAACAAGTGACAGGACTGGACCACCAAGAAGCGATGGAGAGAGAGACTTATGGAGAGTTATCCCCAGCTCCCGGACCTGTTTTTTGAGGTCATGTTCGGTGTCCATATGTTAGAAGACAAACCATTCATCTCAATGGCCGTCAAGTAATACTATATTTCTTCTGCTGGACAGGTATAACTTACATCAGTGATATCAGCTGTATGCAGCAGTGTCAGGAGTTGGCTCTCATATACAAGAAGTTTTGATGAGAGAACTATGTTACAGCAAAGTATGACTCTCTGTTGTGGGTGAGGCAAGGTAACATCCAATGCTTTAAAGCAAATGTACCACTAGGTAAATCACTTTGTGTTTTTTATATGAACAGACAGGCGCTGGTGCAGGGATGCCCGTGCCACTTTCCATTTTTTTAACTGTTGTCCAGTTCCTGCACATGGCGCCGGTCTATTCCCAGGCATCGGCCTAGCATGAAGCAGGAGGGGCCGGCCCCTAGTTTGATGACCTCCCCTCCCCTCTGTAACGCAGCTCCATTGATTCTAATAGAGCCGCATCACAGAGGGGAGGGGGTTTTGTCACATTGAGGACCGCCCCCAATGCTTTATGTCAGGACGGTGCTTGGGAATAAACTTGCACCGATGCGGGGATATCAGTGCCGTGGTCCGTTTTTAACCGCCTCCTAGGCACCTGCTGGCATTAAGCACTGGGCGCAGGCCTGTTTATGTAAAAAACACAAAGTGATGTACCTAGTGGTTAGAGATGATCGAATCACTTTGTTTGATCAGTGCTCCGCTCATCAAGCCAACTGCCTTTTAGTGCTGCTCCACTCCCTGCCACTCCTCCCAGTATGCTGGGAAAAGCTGAATCCAATCCTGGGGAACTTCTCCCATTTCCCAGGATTGGATCCAGCTTTTTCCCGCCACCTGGGGTGGAGTGGGCAGGGAGCAGAGCAGCACTTAAAGGTAGTCAGCTTGATGAGCAGAGCACTGATTTAACAAAGTGATTCGCTCATCTCTACTAGTTATACATTTGCTTTTAATTGTCACTGTTGGTATAATGTTTAAAAATTAATTCAAAAGTCGATGTGAAATAAAACATATCTGCAATATATATTCATTATTATTATTTTTCTTTTTTGTTGTTATCATTAAAAACACGGCACATCCTGTGTTCTGACTTTTTCTTTTTCAAAGTCTAAACACAGGAAGTCCAGTGTATCCCAGGCCATCTGAGCGCTCACAGTGAGAAGACATGTGAAGTCATGTGATTGACGGACACATTGAGCCGTCACTCTCTGTACTGGTCGGGACTTCATGTGTTTAGTCTCTTTTTTTTCAACCAACACAAGACTATAAATCTGCCTCCAGGAGACTGGACCTGGATTTCTGGTAAGTACAGCTTTGTTTTACAGCATGAGAACATCAAAAATAATGACTGTATATTGCAAACTTGCTTTATATCACATTTACTGTTGATTTAGATTTTGAAAGTTATAACGACTGGTACACTTTAATAAAGGGACTCTAGTAATATCATTAAAGAGGTTCTCCACCAAAATGTAATTTGTAGAATGGTCTGGCACATGGCCTGACAATTTTACTTATGGGAACGATGTGATTTTCCGATTACAAGGTGTATAAGAATGTTTAAGTCTATGATTGCAGAAAAGCTCTGATAGATTCACTGCATTGTTTCTTACAAGATAAAGCTCAGACTAGTGCAGTAGCTATAGTCTCACTCCTGACCCTCCATGCACATGCACTCTTAGCTCAGCTGATCATACATGTGTTTTCAATGGAGAGAGGCAGCATACACTTCTATCAGACTCCTGTGGTGGTGGCTTATCTCCTCTTGGCATGTTGAAATCCCTGTGTCTGATCCTTCTGTTCAAAAACATCATGTCTGAAGAAGTCCAGAGCCAACCATACACATTTGGTAGTCAGCCGATGCCACCAAAAAAGTCACAGTCCACCAACAGTCATCTGCTCTATATGACCATTATTTTTCTGTCAATTTATACATAGGGACTAAGTGCTGTAAATTTCTCGATCCTTAAAGACCATCTTATTGTTGTATAAACTCAGCAAGGAGAAGTGTCCAAAATTGTCCTCCGATACAGAGGGCTAGATTACCAGTGAGAAGTTTATAGTGGGTAATAGTAGTGGTGACCAGGAAACTCATGTTTGACCACCCGACTGGTGTCATCCTGGCAGTGATGAAAGAGTGAGGGGTCTGCACTCAGATTTCCAGGTTGCCATATTCTATTGAAGTGTATATGTTGGTATGACGGTATGGTAGCCGAGTTTCCTTTACAGTCATCTTTAAGCACAGTGCTGTATACGAAGGTCTCCACTGGACTTGGATTGGGTCCTATGATGTCCCATCGGTCTCACTTTCTGATGTGTAATACTCCACCTCTAACTGAGAAGACTTTTTTTTCCTCAGGGCTCCTTTTCTAAAAAGACAAAAAGTATTAATTGCCATACGAACATATCAAGGTGATCAATGCATTGTACAAGGAGGGAGACAGACGGCAGTCACAGAAGACAATAGACATTACAATCTAAAGCTCCTATTACACAGGGCGATTCAGAGGAGCAAGCAAGTGCCGACCTGTCAGGCTCCTCGTTCCCTACACACGCCGACTGCGAGCAGGTAAGAGCTGGGGGGCTGCGGGGAGCTGCCTAGGCAATGGTTAAATCATCTGGGCAGCACATAGAAGACCCCCGCTCCTGTGGCATGGGGGATGGCAGCAGATCGCTGCCAGGCTGATCATTTGTGCATGTTGGCTGACCGTTGTCTTCTGTTACACAAAGCGATTATCGGCCAATAAGGACGATAATCGCTTCATGTAATAGGGCCTTAAGGTGTATAGGGCCGTCCTTACTCTATAGTATCAACTATTCAATACACAAGGGTGTTCGGGTCCTGCACCTTACCTGCGGCCACGGTCATTGCTGTTAGAAACTTTTCTTTTTGTTTTTGCTTGGACTCCGTTCAATAGGATCTGTTCCTGGGCAGAAAGAAAATGCATTATAAGACTGGAACATGTCTGAAAATTATAGCCTTATGTGACTAACATCATAACCTGAGATCATACATTATAAGTCACAGCGAGTCGGGGACTGAAGCACGGAATCAAACATTTCTTTTAGAGATTGTGAGGGTGTGAACACAACCAACCAACCGAAACTTCTGACATGTCTCTGTGAGATTTTTCTAGTAATATGGATACTTTAAAGGGAAACTGACCACACGGATATACATATGAAAGTGCTAACAGTTTACCGTTCTCTATCCAACATTCAGTGCATAGGTACCTTATCTTTCTCCTCCGATCCAGCATATTCCCAAAAATCTTTAATTTCCAGGTACAGTGCCACAGAGGCGTGTCTGTGATCAAGGCTCAGTCATCATGTGACACCCATGGGAAACCCCCCCCCCCCCCGCCTCCTCTGACAAAGACCGATAGGCCGCAGATCTTGGGCTCAGTCGAAATATCACACTCACCATCCTTTTGTTTCTTGGCGCAAATACAGTTTGATCTTCTTGGTCTCTGGTAACTTCAGGGTTCTACTGTGCGTGTGCCGGCACTAACAGGCGAACACTAAAGCACGATCTCCCCTCCCTCTAGCGCGGTCAGTGCCAGCGTATGCGCAGTAGAACTCTGGAGTCCCCAGAGATTAAGAAGATCAAATTGCACATGACCCAGGAAAAGAGAGGATGGTTCATGCGTGATATTAAATGCCTGCCTATCAATGCAGGCTTTCTAGACTCCGTAGCAACCAGAATGCCTAGATTTCGAAGTTCCATAGTTTTAGAGTCTTAAAGGCTGTAGCTAGATGACAAATGCCCCTGCTCCTGGGTTTAGCTATGCATGCGTGCGCTCTCAGGGGAATAAGCCGCCGCCAGATACCTATAGCAGTATCTTTTTAAAGAACAAACAGATGAGACATGTTGAAATTCAACGGTCCGATTCTTTTTTTTTTCCAACATCTTATCTCAGGGAACAATTGGGAAACCCCGGTACATATAGATACACAATAGATGGTCGGCCTGTTTGTCTGACATCCATCTAATGTAAGAAGATTCCTTTCTATCAGCAATCCATTGCTTTATGTTCATCATATAGTAAAATATATTGTTCTAGATATCCTAGTGATAATGATCAATTGTTCTAGATTCTTCATGTAGTAGATTGTTCTAGAATCTATAAGTATGGAGGCGTTACTTATCTAGATCACGTTCATTATTAGTGGGTATTGATGCAGATATCCTAGTGTGAACATGACACTGTCCTAGACCCCTAGTTATCAGGGTACCGTTGTTCTAGACTCCCTAGTATCAGGGATTCAATAATGTTTTTGCACTCCCTCGTAGATCCTGATTGTATGATTTCTTTTAGCACCTCAGAATGTGAATAAAGATCTTATAAAGTGGAACTTACATTGTCGTGGGTCGGGGAAGATCCATCAAGGTCTTTTGAGTTGTTGTCTCCTGGTGGTTCCTCTGTTTTTACATAAAAAGTCAGTTCTTAATAAGATATGACATTATAATAGAGAAAGGTTATAATATACAATGAAGTCTCTGCAAAGCTTGCTATGTGGCTGTCATATGTATACAGCTACAGTAAGTAATATCAGTATGTAGTGTGAGGCTACAGGCAGTACATGGCGTCTTCCCTCAGCTGGTATCAGGTTGGTATCCAGCATAATCCATCTTCCTCTCCTCTATTTATATGTGGATCATCAGGCAACTAGTGTAGCAAAAATGGCACAACGATTATACAACGCTGCAGGCCATGTTAGTACTATGTACACCCAATGATAGCAGGCCTTCTATATAAGTGTCCCTGTCTAGTAATCAGCTGTCAGCCGCAGATCTACTATTAAATGGAGAGATGGGCAGCTGACAGCCTATGATTTTTTGGGCATGTCAGAACGACCGAATCAGGTGACAAATGAGCTTGTCCATTGGCTGATCATAAACCATATTACACAGGGCGATATTAGCCTGTTCGGCCAGGTATTGCCCTGTGTAATATGGCCTCTAGCTATGATGCATTGCTTTAAAGCAGGAATGTGGAACCTTCAGCCCCCCCAGCTGTTGCAAAACTACAATTCCCATCATGCCTGGACAGCCAAAGCTTTAGCAGCTCGCTTTTGGGCCATCGCTATGACACATCCAGCTGAAAATTGTTGTCAGCAAGTAGCAGTCCCTAATTCATTGCTACTTACTATGATCGGTCGGTGACGGCTGCTCGTCTTGTAAATTTTGCACATTGATCTTGAAAGGAGAAACAGGGATATCTGTTATTATACAACTTATTAGTCACATAATATCATGCATGTAGTTAAGGTTTACTACGACAGCCCCTCTACTTCTACCATTATAGTGACTATGGATGCCCCCACTCAGGATCCCCTTCTATGAGAGCTGCTATGTATCAGTAGTTGCTGCTCGGTATGACCCTGTATTACATGGACGGCTATTTAGCTGACAGTAAATCCCAATTTCAGGAGCCAGCCCCCTGTCAATCATGTTAGTACATAGAGGCCTATAGGTATTTTATGCAAAAATATATGCAAAGCAGCTTTCTGATGCCATCTTGTGGAGGTTGCTTTCCCTTTAAGAAATCTCAGGACATGACTGAGAATGTAAGCCAAGTCTCAGAAGGGGAGTTCTATTCTTAAAGTACACCTGTCGCCATTTTTTTTTCCTTAAGAAATCAACAGGGCAATATACACAGGCAATATACTTTATACTTATTATTTATTTATTTTATACTTTATTTTTTTTGTTTTCTATGTTTAAATCAATGTTATACATATGCCCAAACTGTGCTCCATGCTCCCTCCATGCAGATATTTGGTCTTTTCTTTGTTCAAAAAAAGAGACCAAACACAGGAAGTCCCTTTCCTCTGTGCCCTTATTTATCATGCAGGTTGTATATCAACTGAGGGCAATTAGCTTAGGCTAATTTTATTATCAGCTTTGCAGTTTATCAGGAGACAATGCTCATTGTTATGCAACAATTCAGTCAGTATAATGTCACTGTGTGATTACAGAGGTAACCTCTGTGACAGGAGAGCTGACCATACAATGCAAGCACCCCCAGGATTCTCTGCTACTCAATATGGACACAAAGCAGTTGTACACATGCGCAGTGAAGAGGGACACCTTTTAAAAAGTATGTTGCAAAACTTCTTGCGATCACAACCCACTTTAGGGTGCGTTCACATGTAACGTTGTGGGTTGTGCATCAGTTACGTGTGAAAGCACCCTTAAAAAGAATTCTAGAGAAGTGGTATCAAAAAGTTTCTTTGCATATCCATCTTCCCAGAATTCCCAGTGAAGCATAATCGGCCTATAAATCTCCCCACATCCTTATGACGCTCTCCTCAAGGAGAAACATTAACCCTTTGGTCCCATGGTGTAAAAGTGAAATGGTGTCATCCTACCCATTCCCTATGCTGGAGGTAGGAGAGTGCGGGAATGGCTGGGGAGTCTGCCAATACGCTGCACCAAGGTTCTGGTGTGGCTGTAATTTTTCATTAGGTGACAGAGATGGATCTCCACATTCCTGCGGTCACCACTATAATAAAGTAGAAGGGCTGGTGGTGGATATCGCCTCCAGCACTTCCTCTCTGCCGCACTTCATGGGAACAGTCCCCTTTGTTTTAGTTGTGTTAAGGGATGACGGTAAGGGGGGGGGGGAGACATTGTCCCCTTGCCGTAGGTGGTCTCTAAAAGCGTGCCATAACATTGCCCACCCTCTATTACACATGATCTGCTGGGATTACTTACCTCCTGGGAGCTGCGGGAAGAAAGTTCATCCGCATCAGAGGACTGGAGGGGACACAAAGACACAAGTTATTTCATGTCCGCAGCTGTAAATCACCTATCGTCTCTACACAGGAATGCATTGTCACATAGTTATCCAGTGTCATCCAGCTGTAACTAAACCCGCCATAATGCCCAGAGGATCATGGGCCTTGTAGTACAAAGATCATGCAGACCTATGGTTTATATATGCATGGAGCCCTTGTATACAGCTTATAAGCCTATGTATTATAATGGTCGGCAGTGTACTCCAGAACACCTATTGGTTTCCAGAATATCTAGAAAAGCCATAAAAATAATATGTATAGATCCAATATATTAGTCCAGCATAGTCCACCATAAGGGGCATCACCTAGCTTTCCCATAGACTTATTATGCATCAACAGTGTGTAATATTGTATAACTTCAGAACTGTATATGTTACTAACCACTAAGCTGGATTTAAAAGGGAATATGCCTATGCTTTTGCTCTGTTAACAGCATTTAGAGATATGCTTTACAGCAGCCCAACGAACATTGAGACTCATTGACTTCTATAGGAGATTTTTCTAGGCATGCTCTGTGGCCAATGCAAGGAGGGGAGGAGACCAAGCTCTGACCATCACCTATCATAAATAGGCTGATCTATATACTGGTGTAACCTATCACTGTTATCCTGCCTGTGATGATAAGGAGGGCACTGCTGGAAAGTGATCTGTATACAACATGAAGGCTCATCTTACTATTAGGCTTAGTGGCCAGAATGAAAACTAAAAGATTTTAGGATTATTTTTAATTATAGATATTAAAATATAAAACATAAAAACTTATTTTAAACAGTAATTTCTGAAGATGACAAATTAAATTTAAGAAATAGCAGATTTCATGTTATTTATCAGATTTCCCAGCATTGCCCTATTGGTTGCCCGAGCATGCTAAAACTGATACTTTGTGTTCTATGTTATGCCCAGTAAAGACCCTGAGGGGGCGG
The DNA here is from genome assembly GCF_027789765.1 of Dendropsophus ebraccatus. NCBI lineage: Eukaryota > Metazoa > Chordata > Amphibia > Anura > Hylidae > Dendropsophus > Dendropsophus ebraccatus. The sequence continues at coordinate 22,013,744 of NC_091463.1, read as the reverse complement.
AGCATGACCCAGGAATTCTGCATACATGTGTCATGCTCCGCCCCCTGGACCAGGTAAAGCAAAGTTTTACCCAAAGTGATGCACTTACACTCTCTTTTTAATGATGGTTAAAATATGATCATTTCCACCAATGCTCGCACATTGCAAAAAAATAATAATCTACAGTACTACATATGAAAAAGTCATTTATTTATCTCTTTATAAAAAAAAAGTTAACAATTATGAATAGAGAACAAATATGACATCAAAACAAGGAGGTTAAGGAATCCGAAGAAGATTCTAATGCCCGGAATGACATGACAATAAGTCATACAGAGTAATGAATTATACACAGGTACATGGCGGATGCTTTCCATCACCCAATATGGCGGCCTGTATGAATACATGCATGTGGTAAGATGTTGTCTTTGCTTGGCTAGGCTGGTTGAATACAGTCAAAAGGGTTGACTTGTCATGTATACTAAAATGTATACTATGATGTTCTGCAGCGGCTATAGTGTGTATTATACTGTTCTGATATACCCTAGGACAGGGGTAGGGAACCTTGGCTCTCCAGCTATTGCAAAACTACAACTCCCATCATGCCTGGACAGCCAAAGCTAAAGCTTTGGCTGTCCAGGCATGATGGGAGTTGTAGTTTTGAAGAGACAAGTAGAAATGCTGCTCCTCTCTGTATAATCATCAGATTTAATAGCAGCTTAAAACCTATGCACACAACTTAGTTATTTTCTCATAGATGTAGTGTAATAACACCTGGCAGCCAGAAGGTGTCACTGTAGTTTCTGCAATTTATACAGCAGCTTTCTGACATTTGTATAGAATCAGACTGTGTTCTTCCATCCTCGGAAATAACATCCACCCCACGACTGAAATCCTGGACCCAAATACTGCTAATAATATTACTGAGGGTTTATGTATTCTGTACCAGCGCTGGCGAGTCCGTCCTTTTCAGCTTGGTCTCCAGAGCTAACAGTTTCCCCTCGCTCCTGAACAGCTGAATTTGAAGGTCGTCGTTCTTTTCCCCAAGTTCTCGGATCTGCTTCCTGTACAAGTCCTTCTCTGTCAGACACTTGGTGTACTGCGCATAGAACTGTTCTCTTGTTGCAAGGGCCTGGGACAAGGTATAGAAAAGATTGCCAGAAGATGAGGTACTTTGTAGGATCACATCCAGAGAGTACTAACCCCATAGCAACAAGTTACCTTAAAGTGTAAATGTCAATTAATTATCTTTTTTTGTTGTTGTTGCAGAAATCAATAGTACAAGCGATTTAAAAAAACTCTCTTATAGGTTTTATTAGGCAAAAAAAAGCCTTTCTGTACTCATAATGCTGTTTTCCAGCCTCCCCCCTCACTTCTTATCTGTGTATTATCAGGCAAATCAGTCTTCATTACAGAGGAGCAAAGTGAAGATGGGTCCATTATAACCTCTGGAGGGGGAGGGGCCGAGGGGGATGAGTGAGCAGGAACCACCCCTCTGTTTGTAGACTGTCTGGGCACATAAAATGCTGGATTAAAAGGTCAGTGCTTATCTGGGAGCTTGGTAAGAGAAGAATTAAGGATGTAGTGTTTTGCAGAGCTGCCTTTTCTTCTCTCCTGCTCACTCATCCCCTCGGCCCCTCCCCCCTCCATAGACCATAATAGACACAAAAATCCTGCTTCTTCTGAAGTGAGGGGGGAGGTAGGAAAATGGCTTTTTGAGTACAAAAGTAAACTCTTTTGCTAAATAAAACCTGTTGCAGAGTTTTAAATTGTTGGTACTATTGATACATTGATACACACTAATGACATTTACACGTTAAATAGATTGTGCAGGGTTAAAAAAAAATAGGCTATTTTTTCCAGCACAGTGCTCTGTGTGACCATGGATTTTGACTGATACTTTTGCTCAGCTCCATTGATGAAAAGACAGTGCAAAACAGTGTGAACTGGTTCTTACAAGATGAGTCGGTGACTTACCTGGTTTCGCTCGCTACACACCTCCTCCAGCTGCTGGAGTATGGCTTCTATGCGTTCTTTGTACATTTTGGAATCTTTCTTCAGCGTGGTACACTGCAGTTCTAGAACTTCCTTCTCTTCTAAGTACTGAGGACAATAGATACTCATTTATAACAAATGCGGCCTACTCCAAGAGGTTTCACTGTATAGTATAAGAGAAGGATGAAGGGGATGCAGCACTGGTGTAGGTCGCACTGACTGCAGTAGTGACTGCAGGGAGCTGCATCTGGACCCATTCACTTCAATGGAGCTGTACTGTAGTTCCCTACATAGCCAGTGTCCAGTGCACTCCTTTGCAGGGGATGCAGTGCTACATCCCCCTTATTCTCAGGATCAGTGGGGTCTCAGAGGTCGGACCCCAATCATAAAGCATATGCTAGGGATGGAAAGACTAAACAAGTAAAAGCTGATACTATAATGGGCCTCATGTGATCAGTAGGGATCAGCCACCTTATCTCGGAGGTCCTCAGCTTGTCTCAGGCTCATCCTCAGCGAGTAGATGTTATTCACCGATTCCTGATGCTGCTCCAGGGCCTGCCTGCGGTCGTTCTGTAGATCCTGGATGTAGAATTTAGTCCTCTCCCCCGACATATAAGATGAATTCTAAAGCAGGTATAAAATAAGGATTCATCAAATAACGTTAAAAAACCTTTGACATGTCATATAAATCACAGTTTGGGTGTTCAGGCCCCACTGATCACTAGAAAAAGCTTGAGAGAAGCACTAGGCTGAGTGCTTCTCCCCCCTCATTGCAGGAGATGGATTCAAAAGTCAGTCTATAGAGAGCCTATATCCTGTAGTAAGACAAAGAGAGCAATGAGCCAGGGAGAGAAGTGCACAGCTAGGCTCTTCTCCTGTTCTGTCCTAGCAATCAGGATGAGACAGGTGTCTAAATGTAAAAAAAAAATACATGGTATATGTAAATTATAAGGAGTTGTCATGTAGTTGGTGCAGTAGATCAGGTCCACCCTACCTGGACAGAATTATCTAGATCCTGGAGTCTGGCCTTCAGAAGATCGTTCTCTCTCTGCAGTTCATAGATGACGTCCTGACTCGGTCGCTTTTCTATTGCGTTTTTTAGCTTCAGGGTCTGTTTCCTCTCCAGCTTGCAGTCGTCCTCCGCCTTCATCAGCTTGTGCTTCAGCTGCTCTATCTGCATTAGGTTGATGGAAGAAAGAAGCACAAATCTTGTGACCATAGGATATCATAGAGAGAGGGACCAAGACACTCCATGTGATATGATATCTACACTCTATACAATGTCCTGTCTGCAAGGGGAAATGGAATGTCACTGCAAACAATTGGCATCAATTAAATGACTTCAAGTACCAGTAAGTTGTATAGAGTTGTAAATTACTTCTATTAAAAAAAAAATCTCAAGTCTTCCAGTACTTATCAGTTGCTGTATGTCCTGCGAGAAGTGGTGTATTCTTGCCACACTGACATAGTGATCTCTACTGCCACCTCTGTCCATGTTAGGGACTGTCCAGAGCTGAAGAGGTTTTCTATGAAGATTTGCTACCGCTCTGGACAGATCCTAACATGGACAGAGGTGGCAGCACAGAGCACTGTGTCAGACTGGAGAGAATACACCACTTCCTGTAGGACATACAGTAGCAGATAAGTACTGGAAGACTTGAGATTTTTAAATAGAAATAATTTACAATTCTGTATAACTTTCTGGCACCAGTTGATTTGAAAGAAATACATTTTCGCTGGAGTAACCCTTTGAATGCATCTGCAAGAGCAGTACTTCTAAACTCTAGTCTTCATGGCCACCAACAGGTCATGTTATGAGGATATACCATACAAAGAACACCTGTGAGAATACCTGATGCACTGAGTATAATTACATCACTTGTAAAATTCTAAAGGAAATCCTCAAAACATGACCTGTTGGTGGCCATGAGGACTGGAGTTAAGAAGCACTGTGCAAGAAGTCATCGTTCTTTACATACAGCTGTAATAGAACACTCTTCTCTACAACCAATCATTAGAGAGCACTCTCCTCTACAACCAATCATTAGAGAGCACTCTCCTCTACAACCAATCATTAGAGGGCACTCTCCTCTGTAACCAATCATTAGAGAGCACTCTCCTCTACAACCAATCATTAGAGGGCACTCTCCTCTGTAACCAATCATTAGAGAGCACTCTCCTCTGTAACCAATCATTAGAGAGCATTCTCCTCTACAACCAATCATTAGAGGGCACTCTCTTCTGTAACCAATCATTACAGAGCTCTCTCCTCTACAACCAATCATTAGAGGGCACTCTCCTCTGTAACCAATCATTACAGAGCCCTCTCCTCTACAACCAATCATTAGAGGGCACTCTTCTCTACAACCAATCATTAGAGGGCACTCTCCTCTACAACCAATCATTAGAGGGCACTCTCCTCTACAACCAATCATTAGAGGGCACTCTCCTCTACAACCAATCATTAGAGGGCACTCTCCTCTACAACCAATCATTAGAGGGCACTCTCCTCTACAACCAATCATTAGAGGGCACTCTTCTCTACAACCAATCATTAGAGGGCACTCTTCTCTACAACCAATCATTAGAGGGCACTCTTCTCTACAACCAATCATTAGAGGGCACTCTCCTCTACAACCAATCATTAGAGGGCACTCTCCTCTACAACCAATCATTAGAGGGCACTCTCCTCTACAACCAATCATTAGAGGGCACTCTTCTCTACAACCAATCATTAGAGAGCACTCTCCTCTACCTGTAGCAAATATAAGCCAATACTTGATGTCTACACTGTTGACTTTAACCAACCTCTAGCTGTAACTCTCGGTTCTTCATGAGTGCGGTATTCCTCTCGTCGCTCTGGCGGGCGTACTTCATGGCCAGGTCGTAGTTCTCATCCTTGTACTTCTTGAGCTCTTTGTTTAGGTTGTCCACCTCGTCTTTCATCTTGAGGACCCTCTCCTGGTGTTTCTTCAGCTCGCTGTCCTTGACCTGCACCTGCCGAATGATGTCCTCCTTCTGCTGGACTACAGAGTGCAGCTCCTTATATTTCTGCCTCTCCTCCTGAATCGTCATCTGAAGTTTTAACATTTCGTTCATGAGGAGCTGGGTGAGGCTGGATTCACCTGCCGTATCTGAACAATGGAAAAAACATAAAAGAATCAGATCGGTGCATTGGTCAGTCTTGTCCATACAATGGGATTCTAACCACTTTCTAGGACAATGACTCTATAAGGTTATCATTATATTTGGAGTCTGAGATTTAAACCTTAAGGGGATTTTTCAGGACTAGAAAAAGGGCAGCTACTTGCAAAAACAGCGCCACCACAGGTTGTGTGTGGTATTACAATTCAACTCAATTCACTTCAATAAAAGTGAGTTGCAAACCCCACACCCACTGCTGTTTCTGGAAGAAAGCAGCCGTCTTTTTCTATGCCTGGACAACCCAAGAAGTTGTCCATTGTCTGAAAAACATGGGAAACATGGGTACTCCCCCCCCCCCCCCCCAAAAGAAAAAAGAAAAAAATACAACACACTACCATGGCTTCCGACAGGCCCTTTAAGAGTGAGCAATTTCATCCACAGGAATCGCTGTGTCATGCAGATCTGTTTTAGGTGTGGTGATGCCAGCTCATGGAAAGCCTGACATCATACCCGGCAATATGAAGCATATGATTATGTGTAACCCTTCATCATACTTATCATACATACTTCTCTACTGTTTTCATCACAGCTGCAGGGACAGGGATATGATCTGTGTTACCCATCGGTTACAATAAGTGTTCCCCATCTGATGCTAAAAACATGGCTCCTCTACTTACAGGTTCATACTTCAATGAACATTAGGTACCTGCAAATGTCACTTGTCTTGGACAATCACATCCCTAACTATGTTAACTTCTACTGGATTGCAGTTAGCTCTCAGGTGGCAGAACCTCATGTACTCCAACAACCACCTGCTTGTTCAGTGTCTGTACTGAGAATGTTGTATGAATAGTGTGGGGTTTAGACCATGTACTATATGGTATTCTGGTGTAGAACATTTACGTGTATTTACAGTGCTGGAGTAGTGTGGAATGGTACATTAGGGTGTGATGTGTGCAGCAATAAGCGTAAATGCAGCTGCGGCTGATGCTCAGAGTACATGGAAGTAAACAAAGCAAGCAGGGACAGGAAAAGCATTACCTATGATCATAGAGAAAACACGCGTGGGCTCTTTTCCAGTGATCTTCATGTACAAGTGAGGATAATAGAGTTCAAGGCTTTCAAGGAATGCGCTGTATCCTTTACACCCGGTTTTCTGGAGAATATCCAGCAACACACCTGTATGGAGGAATGTGGGGGCTGTCAGTACAGAGAGGGGTATGACAATACTAGAATATTCAGCAACATGTAGACGGTAAAATCCCTTTAAGTTCTAGGCCAGGGATAGGGAATCTTTGGCCCTCTCCAGCGGTTACAGCAAAACTACAACTCCCATCAAGCTAAAGCTTTGGCTGTCCAAGCATGATGGGAATTGTAGTTTTGCAACAGCTGGAGGACTAAAGGTTTCCTATCCCTGGTCTAGACCATAGCTGTTTTTTCCCTCCAAAAACATCTATCTGTTCTAGTCATGTGATATAAAGTGTAAAGTACTCACTGGATGTCATAGTCAACATAGAACTCACCGACTTTCCTCTTGCGGATGACCAGGCTGGGGTCATTAAACACTTTCTCTTCATCATCGCTGTTAAGGACGCGGCACTGGCGGAGGTACGGGGTTATCCGGTTAGGATCTATAATGGAAATCAGCTTGACCCGGAAACAATCCAGTCTATTCCAACACTCCTCATCTTCATCTTCAGACATGATGGTTATATGTCAAAAAGCAAATACCTAAAGAAAAGCAAAGAGATTATTCTGTGATGGTCCAACCATGACTAGTAAATTGTTACGAAACTGTCCAGAGCAGTAGCAAATCCCCATAGAAAACCTCTTCTGCCCTGAACAGTTCCTGACATAGACAGAGGTGGCAGCAGGGAGCACTGTGTCAGACTGGAACAAATACACCACTTCCTGCAGGACATAAGTATTGGAAGACTTGAAATTTTAAAGTAAACCATATATGTATGTATGTATAACCAGTTGATTTAAAAACTTTTCTCTTCTCCAGAGTACCCCTTTAAATATGTTCTGCATACGGAAGTCAGTAATAAAACCAGTGAAGCAAAATCCTGGTGATTGCTCCTGGAAATTAAAATTCTTATCACTTATAGATGTGCAGAAGATTTATAGCTCTGTATCAGGAAAACAAAGCTCCAACCATTATAAACATCTATCAGTACAGAATATGTTGGACCATAGTGGTATAAGGTCTTAAAGTGTCCTCGTCACACAGACATATCAATAGTTTGGATTGGTGGAAGTCTAAACATCCCAACCAATCGCTAGCTAGAGCCATGGCTACACAATAGACTGCAATAGACTGTCTCAATTGTAAGGGTACTATTACACGGAAAGATAATCGTCCCTATCTGTCCGATTATCGTTCCGTGTAATAAAGACAACGATCAGCAGATGATCGTTGTCATCGGCTGATCGTTGATATAGGTTCTGACCTATAATCGTTGGGCGCCGACCGCGCACTGCTAGGTGTAATAGCGGTGCGAGGCTGACGATATGTGCTTCTCCCCGGGTCCCGCTCGCTCCGGCTTCACAGCAGCTTGTCTCAGCTGACAGGCCGCTCGGCCAATCACAGGCCGGTACCGGGACACAGTGGAGAGCCCTGTGTAATATTGGCCCGTGTAATAGGCCCAGTAAAAGAGTGCCACTCTAGCAGATTAGCGCTCGATTACAGGTATTATCGGGCCCCCATCGGCCCATGTAATACCACCCTAAGTCTATGGAGCCTGTAACCTGCAGTGAAGAGAGAGACCATTGATTGGGATTTCAGCACTGAGACCCAGACCAATCAAAACTAAAAACTTTAAAGTGACAGTGACACAATAAAATTGTGATAAGAAAACTGTAAAGTTCCAACAACTTCTGCAAATTAAAAGTCACAATGCAGAACTCTGGATGACCTTTGGCCTGCAGAATCAGCAAAAAAATTTAAAAGAAACTACCCACAAAGTGAGAAATGTCCCTGTTAAGGCTGATTCAGCTTTTTTAGCATTTTTGAAATTACAGTATTTTTCACACAGCCGTGACAATGAGTCTTAGGCTGGAAACACACACAGCGGTTTTTTTTTGTTTTTTCTGGCTTTGGCACAAAAACTGCAGTGGCGGTTTTTCAAAAAACTGCTCGTGTGTTTTCAGCCTTAAAGTTTAGCGAGGACGTGACCTCTGGAGCCATGCTGGGGGTTATATTAGGGAATGGCGTTTTCCTTAGGCCGAATTCACATGTTCCACACGGAACACGGATGTGGAATGCCTGTAACGGACTACCACCCCCTCACCTCCCCCTCCCAGGCAGCATCTGTGATAAGATAATGGGAGCGGGGGAGCTGTATGCATATGCCACCTCTGTCCATGTCAGGAACTGTCCAGAGTAGTAGCAAATCCCCATAGAAAACCTCTCCTGCTCTGGACAGTTCCCGTTATGGACAGAGGTGGCAGTAGAGAGCACTAGAGTCAGACTAGAAAGAATTCACCACTTCCTGCAGAACATACAGCAGCTGCTAAGTACTGGAAGACAAAATATATAAACTTTCTGACTAGAGATAAGCGAATATACAGTATTAATGAAGCAAAGCGCTTTGTCACAATCCGCTTTCTGCTTGACAGGCTGCTGGCTTTGAACTTTGTGTCGCTCCACTTGTCTGGAAAAGCTGGATCCAGTCCTGGGAAATTTCTCCCAGTTTCCCAGGACTGGATCCAGCTTTTCTAGGCACCCGGAGCAGCAGGGAGTTCAAAGCCAGCAGCCTGTCATGCCGACAGCCGATGGTAACAAAGTGTTTTGCTTCATTAATACAGTGTATTCGCTTATCTCTATTTCTGACACCAGTTGATTTGAAATCGCCCTTTTTTTTCTTTCTCTGGAGTATCCTTTTAAAGGCATTGGGGAGATTTATCAAACATGGTTTAAAGTGAAACAGGCCCAGTTGCCCCTAGCAACCAATCAGATTCCACCTTTCATTTTCCAAAGAGTCTGTGAGGAATGAAAGATGGAATCTGATTGGTTGCTAGGGGCAACTGAGCCAGTTTCACTTTACACCCTGTTTGATAAATCTCCCCCAATATTGTATTTCTCCATGTGCCCAGTTTGTATATACGGACATTATAGTTGAGGGCTGTGTATTACATGGGTAACCATTCATTTTGGCGGCAGACATGGAACTAAAGAAGCAGGAATTGCTGGTTCAGGTTGTTGTCATCTATGTACGGTATGTGCAGTGTAACAGTATACATACCCTATGAATAGATATCAATGCACACATCTACTTTGCATTGATCCTTTAACCCTTGGGTAAAATTCCTTCAATACTGATCCGCACTCAGTTGACCTTTACGGCCAGAGTAATGCTATGTTGTTACTGTGCTACGCACATACCTGATATAACACTTCCCTTTTGCAGACTTTAACCTAAGTCTCCAATAAAGATTTATTTTTGGATGCATGAAACGTGCTTTCTACGTCACGGCCCCGGCAGCCGATGCTCGGTAAACACAGGCTTACAGATAATGCAGACTACAGTGAACAATAGAGCTGGCCATAGACATTCGCTCCCTGGCTCCTGTACTGCCATGTCTGGCAGGGAGGCCTAATAATAGTGATAGGTTCCCTTTAAGGACTCACACAAATGGCCACGTCTCTGGCAGCCGAAAGACAAGGGATTAAGCATAGGATGCCAAGATAAATTGTATCATCAATTATACCACATCACTTGTGACTCATTGCACTGGATCTGAGGCTCGTAAATGGTTTATATCCATTGTTATGACTGGCGACCTGTAATGGTTAGGTGCCATGTTCTTCTTCTGCTGATGAGCAAACATGTGCATGCGGTTCAATGTGGTTACATGGGGCACTGGTTCCTTGAAGGTCTTAAAGGGGTTATCCCTTGAAAAAAACATGGCCGCTTCTTCCATAAACAGCAACACTCCTGTCCGCAGTTTGGGTGATTGGGGTTTTGTAGCTCAGTTCCATTGAAGTGAATGGAGCTGAATTATAATACCACACACATCCTGAGGACAGGGCTGGCGCTGTTTCTGCAGGAAAGTAGCTGTGCTTTTTCTGATCCTGGATAACCTCTTTAGGCTGACCTTACACATTAGATAAATCTGCATTTCCTGACGGCAAAACATTGACACATCTTGCTGGGCGGGGAAACAATCCATGACATTCCTTCCCCAATTTGCGGACGTGTGAATGCCCCCTAAGGGCCCTATTCCACCGGACGATTATCGTTTGCATAATCGTTAACGATTAACGATCTCAAACGACCGCTATTGCGAAAGACCTGAAAACGTTCAGTCATTTCCATGGAACAATAATCGTTACTTATGATCGTAATTGCGATCGTTTTTCTTCGCTATTTATTCGCTATTGCGTTCGTATCTATTGCGAACGCCCGAACGATGTCTTATTCAATGCGAACGATTTGCGAACGAGCAACGATAAAAATAGGTCCAGGTCTTATAAAGCGATCAACGATTTCTCGTTCGGTCGTTAATCGCTAACTGCATTTTAACCGAACGATTATCGTTTAGATTCGAACGATTTAACGATAATCTGAACGATAATCGTCCGGTGGAATAGGGCCCTAAGGCTATGTTCACACAATGTACCTTCTGTACTAATTGTGGCCGTTGTTGCCGATTTGCAATAACGCCGTGATTTATACAAAACTTACATTACACTGCAGTCAATGGGATCCCGGCCGGAGCGTATACTCATAGTGTGTTCAACAGCGGCGGCACAAGCCTGACAGGTCACACAATGTGTTCAATGGTGAATTGTGCCCACATCCCAATTCAATAGAATTAAAGTTTATCCCGGCCGGTACTGATAAATTTTACTGAGGCCGGCCATTCTGTGACACGGCCGGGTCACAGAATGGCCGGTGACTTACATAGTGTGAAACCGGCCTAAAGCTCCACATATACCTTTTAAGGGTACGTTCACACTTACCGGATCCGCAGCTGATTTTCTGCTGCGGATCCGCAGCAGATTTCATTTAATTAACTGAACACAGAATCAAATCTGCACCATCAAATCTGCTGCGGATCCTGTAGGTGTGAACGCACCCTAAAGCTGTTGACTGATTCAGGTAAGTTCAGCTTGTATAACTGTCTGCTCCTGCTGCAATTAGTAAATTCAGCTGACATTTCTCCAGCACCACGATGTAACCGATATAGTAACAGATGACCTATCCCTGTCCTGACACAGAAGAGCATTTCTGGTAATAATACAAACAGGTCATTATTAGAGGTGACGACATCTGATTCACGCGCACTATAATTGCCAATGTAATTTGAGCCCATCCCATAATTTTCTGTATAAATATATATTAGTTTAAAGTGGTTGTTAAGGTTAGAAAATCACTTTTCATACACCCCATTAGAGAATTCTGCAAGTTTTCCCCTATTCGGGATCTTCAATTTTTGACCAGATTAGAGAGTGGTTATAAAGAGTGCACCTTGCTCTGGAGGACTTGTCCCATCCTTTATTACACAAACATCCCTTGATGTGACGCTTATTTCCGCCCGTGCCGGCGCTGCCATAGACACTATTCTGTGCACGGGCGAATTCCGCGTTCCGTCGAAAGAATTGACATGTCACTTCTTTCGACGGAACTTGGAATCCGCCCGTGCACAGAATAGTGTCTATGGCACGGGCGGAAATGCGCGCCGGCGCGTGCGGGGACGAGCGACGGAATACGCCGCGGGTTATACACGGCAATTCCATAGTGTGCACGCACCCTTACTGTCAGGTTTCACCACAGATAGGTTTCACCAGGGGGACGCTTTGTGATCTGCTTGTTGGAGAGATGGGGACATTACAGCTTGGCAGCTAATAATAACAATGGCTGACTATGGACAAGCTGAGACGGTCAGGGTGGAGGGCCCTGATATAAATTTCTCAAGGGGGGGCACAGAGACTTTAGTTACACAATACTAAACTTGCGCAATTGAAGCTTCCAGAGAAAATCGTAGAGGTTTACGATTTGGCTATTTCCTACCTTGGCAGGGGGAAAGTCGATGGGACTCAAGATAATCACATTCCATTCATTTCAATGGAAGACGTGCAATATTTCTGTTACAAAAAATAGCCGTGCAACCAAACTGCATTGCAAAGTTGCATGCTGGAATCCTGTAGCATCAACCCAATGAAGAACCCCCTGCACATAACATAGTAAGATATACCTGCAGACCTATGTCAGCATGGACGGCTATGGCTGGTGATGTCACTGGCATAACATTATTATTCCAAGTAGCAATGAATAGAAATCCTGATAACATCTAGATAACCGGGTGTTAATTCCTACATCAATGTGTTCTTACTGCTAAGCAAACATTCTTTTACTCAAAGGTTACGACCTATAAGAAGAAATTCCACTGAATATTCGGTTACCCTTGTAGAGCACACAGGTTCGTCCCTTTTCACAGCCACTTACACTTTTTCCATTTTGCTTCCATTGTGTTATTCCATCACCATTGTGTCTGTCTTCATGGTCGACCTACAGTCCTATTCATCTTCATACCATGACTTGATTTATAGAAGGTTGCAAACTGCAGGCAGATTGCAACCCTACTATGATATCTTTATGTTTGCAAGGTATTCAATCTCTATGTGGCGTCACTGGTCATAGAAGGATTGAATACCCTGCAAACATGGAGGTATTGGGATGGGTACAAGCCTGATATTACTGGGGAATCCTAACCTTTTTTTTTTTCTGGTTTGATTACAACAGCATCTAAGGGGTTAAACGGCCGGGATTCAGATTATTTTAGATCTTGATGTTAGCTGTCAGACATTGTGGGGGCAGGAAGGGGTTAATACAATAATTAGGTAAGGGAAAATTGCCCTTAGGGAGAAAAAAAAAAAAACCACGCCAGGAACATTTCCACTAAACAGACCGGTTATCAATGGAAACATTTCCAGGTAGCTTTCCTTCTATGCAGCTACTTTCCCCCATAGACAGCAATGGAAGCCTGGCACAGCTGTACTAGAGATGATCCAATTGCAGCCCTGCAGACAGATGGTATTCTTCTATCCAAACACAAAGACTTCACCTTCAGGCTAATTTCTAGTTGTAATGTATAGCTTTGTAGGTGGAACCACTTCTCATTGAGGAAATAGTAAGATCAATAACAAATTGGGTTGATAAGTGATGGTTATGCTGCGTTTACACAGACAGATTTATCTGACAGATTTTTTTAAGCCAAACCAGGGAATGGATTAGAAAAGAGGAGAAATCTCAGTGTTTCCTTTATGACCTGTTCTCTGTTTATAGTCTGTACCTGGTTTTGGCTTCCCAGATCTGTCAGATAAATCTGTCTGTGTAAACGCACCATTATGATGTCATTGTGGGTCAGAATGTTATCAATGTAATTTAAAGGGGTGATTCATCACTACAAAAACATGGTTACTTGCTACCAAAGACAGCACAGCTCTTGTCTCCAGTTTGGGTGCAGGTTTTGCAACTTAGTTCCATTGAAGTGAATGGAGTTAAAGGGGTTACCCAGCGCTACAAAAACATGGCCACTTTCCCCCTACTGTTGTCTCCAGTTTGGGTGGGGTTTTAAAACTCAGTTCCATTGAAGTAAATGGAGCTTAAAGGGGTTGTCCGGCGAAAAAAAATTATTCACAGAATAACACACATTACAAAGTTATACAACTTTGTAATGTATGTTATGTCTGTGAATGGCCCCCTTCCCCGTGTTTCCCCCCACCCACGCTAGACCCGGAAGTGTGGTGCATTATACTCACCGCATGTCGTGTCGTCCACGGTCTCCGATCGTCAGCAGTGACGTCTTCTTCGGGAGCTTGGCGGATCTTCCCGAGTGCCGGCCACCCTCTGCAGCGTCATCCGAAGCTCAGCCGCGATTGGCTGAGCATAACTGTGCTCAGCCAATCGCGGCTGAGCGGCTGATGACGCGGCCACGTCATCAGCTGCTCAGCCGCGATTGGCTGAGCACAGTTATGCTCAGCCAATCGCGGCTGAGCTTCGGATGACGCTGCAGAGGGCGGCCGGCACTCGGGAAGATCCGCCAAGCTCCCGAAGAAGACGTCACTGCTGACGATCGGAGACCGTGGTCGGCACGCGACAGGTAATGTATAGCGCACCACACTTCCGGGTACACGGGTGGGGGTGGTGGGACACGGGGAAGGGGGCCATTCACAGACATAACATACATTACAAAGTTGTATAACTTTGTAATGTGTGTTATTCTGTGAATAATTTTTTTTCGCCGGACAACCCCTTTAATTGCAAACTGCACCTGAACTGGAGACAACAGTAGAGGGAAAAGTGGCCATGTTTTTGTAGCGCTGGGTAACCCCTTTAATCTCTATTTACTTCAATGGAATTGAGTTTCAAACCCCACCTAATCAGGAGTGGTGCAAAAGTGGCCATGTTTTTGTAGCGCTGGATAACCCCTTTAATTGCAAACCGCACCTGAACTGGAGACAAGAGTGTTGTTCACCATAATTTTTTTCTTTCAAATGAAATAGTGCGAGAAAGTGTCAAAGATTTGTAATTTACGTCAACTAAAAAATCTCCAGTCTTCCAGTACTTATCAGCTGCTGTATGTCCTGCAGGAAGTGATGTGTTCTTTCCAGTCTGAAGCGCAGGAAGGGGTTTCTATGGGGATTTGCTACTGCTCTGGACAGTTCCTGACATGAACAGAGGTGGCAGCAGAAAGCACTGTGTCAGACTGGAGAGAAACCACCACTTGCTGCAGGACATACAGCAGCTGATGAGTACTGAGAGACTGGAGTTTTTTTTTTAAATAGATGTAAATTACAAATATTTGGCACCAGTTGATTTGAAAGATTTTTTTTTGTGAACAAACCCTTTAAGACCTAACAATGACTCCTTGTCACTTTAAACATTTGACATGTCATACGTGAGAAGTTTTGATTGGCCGAGGTCTGAGTGCTGAGTGCCAGTTGTTACATTGAGCCAGGAAAAGGGCTGGCCAATACTCTCCCTGACTTGCTGCAGGAGACACTACAATAAAGCTTATGGTCCTTTTACACGGAACGATTTATCGTTCGAATTTGCACGATAACGATCGAATTCGACCGATAATCGTACGTGTAAACGCAGCGAACGATCAAACGACGAGCGATAAATCGTTCATTTTGATCTTTCAACATGTTCTCAAATCATCGTTGATCGTTCGCAAAAAATTTGCAGATTGTTCAGTGTAAACAGTCTTTCAACGATTCCACCAATGTGTGAGATAGGCTTAAACGATCGCAAAACGATCGCATAGCGAACTTTCCGTACGATGTATCGTTCCGTCTAAACGCTGATCGTTATAAAAAAAAATTGTTCATTCAAAATCGTTAATCGTGCGATCGGGCGAATTATCGATCCGTGTAAAAGTACCATTAGCTTTTGCAGTGAAACAGAGGTTGTGGGAGAGAAGCGCTCAGCCACGTGCTTCTCCCGGCTCTGCATGATCATTGCTGGTGGTCTGAACACCCAGATCCCAACCAATCAAAACCTTTGACATGGGTTTGAAACAACCTATAATCCACTTATCACCAATATACCCTTCTAACCAGAACCCTTTATCTTAGATAAACCCTATAGAATGCCGCTCCCAGCAATACAACGTATAACAAAAGGCTGCAGATATCATTCACACATGTAGGTGAATATTACAGGAGGCTCTCACAGGCGGAGACCAGCACGTTATCATATAGCATGAGTTCAGCGGGTAACGTTGCACTCTTCTCTGTCAATAATAAAAGAGACACAAAGGACGTATTCACCGGATCTGGTATTCATACACAACATAAAGCCTTATCTAGAACCAAGTGACTTTTGTCTTGGATATACTCTTCAGGAGCCGGAAGCGTGCAACCAGGTATGAAAAGGTAGAAAGAACATGCAAGGCATTCAAATGGAGAGAAAAAAATTCTGCCTATATTTTACACTGAACACAGATGTAGCAGAGCTGAATGTGTCATTTAAAGGGGCACTCTGGCAAAAATCTGTTTCTTTCAGATCAACCGGGTTCAGAAAGTTATATATATATATATATATATTTATTTATTCGTAATTTACTTTTATTTCAAAATATCAATTCTTCCCATACTTATCAGCTACTGTATGTCCTGCAGGAAGTGGTGTATTCTTATTCTGACACAGTGCTCTCTGCTGCCACCTCTGTCCATGTCAGGAACTGTCCAGAGCAGGAGAGATTTTTATGGGGATTTGCTGCTGCTGTGGACAGAGGTAGCAGCAGAGAGCACTGTGTCAGACTGAATAGAAAACGTCATATCCCGCAGAACATACATCAGTTGATAAGTATGGGAAGACTTGAGATTTTTAAAGTGAAGTAAATGACAAATCTATATAAGTTTCTGAAACCAGTTGATCTGAAAGAAAAAGATTTTCACCCCCTTTAATTCTTTGCACTTGGTGATGCACCGTATTAACTCAGTAACAGATAATAGAAGAAGGTTAAGGGTGTGTTCACACTTGGAATTATTGAACACAAAACCAGAGAAGGATCTGAGAAGAGACGTTCCAGTCTTCTCTTTATAGGTTACCTCCAGTGTTGCTCTGTTCCTGGTTTTGTATTCAATAATTGCGAATAAATCCTGAACATGTGAACACACGCTTAGCTGCAATCCTGCGGAAAACCACAAATATTACTGTCATATCCTGGCGAGCCAGTAGTGCCAGATAACAAACTGAGCTCTGCTGTACCTGTACCTGGATTATCCCCAGGTATGTGTTACCTTTCTGCAGCAGGCAGTATCAGACAAGCTGGAAACTGACCTTAATGGAGGATTTCAGTGGCCTGGGCTCATCTGGACGTCCTGTCTTGTTCCATGTGAGAGGCTGAAGTCTGGTGCAGAGGTTATACACAACAGGGCTGGCGCAGGGAGGAGCAGTCTCACATCTACTTCCTTGTAGGCAGACACATTCCACCATGCAGATGCATCATCTGTCACAGTTCCTTGTAAAGGAAAAAAAAAATTTTTGCAAAATGGAGAGAAAAAAAATGCGCAAAATGGAGAAAAAAAACAAACACATATGCACTCACCTGGCACCAAGACTCCAAGCTGTTGACTAATGGTCCTAGCTATACAGATAGCCAGTAATCCCCCCAAAAATGAAAGTTCTAAAAAAGTTTGTGGCTGGAGGAAAGATCACCGTCTTTTCATCTGCTACATCCCCCATGGATGACTGAAGGACGTTAATATGGGAGCTGTGAGGTGAGTACCTTTTCTTTTTTTTTTTTTTTACATTGTGAGATACTTGTAAAAAAACAAACCTAAATGTAGAAATAATGTAAAAATATAATAATAATAATGATGATGATGGCGAGGATAAACGGTAGCTGAAATATCCCTTTAATAGTGGCTCTTAAAGGGGTTGTTCACAATTTTTTTTTCTTTCAAATCAACTGGTGCCAGAAAGTGCCAGAGATTTGTAATTTACTTAAAAAAAAAGTCTTCCTGGACTTATTGGCTGCTGTATGTCCTGCAGGAAGTGATGTTCTTTTCAGTCTGGACAGCAGGAGAGGTTTTCTATGGGGATTTACTGCTTCTCTGGACAGTTCCTGACATGGACAGAGGTAGCAGCAGAGAGCACTGTGTCAGACGGGAGAGAATACACTACTTCCTGCAGGACATACAGCAGCTGACATTTACTGGAAGACTGGAGATTTTTTTTTTTTTTTTTATAGAAGTTTATTACAAATCTTTGGCACCAGTTGATTTTAAAGAATTTTTAATTTGGTGAACAACCCCTTTAGGTTGCGTTCACACGTACAGGATCTGCAGCAGATTTCATTGCGCAGATTTAAAGCAGTAGATTCAAAGCAAATCTGCAACTTCAAATCAGCGGCATTAAATCTGCTGCAGATCCTATACGTGTGAACACACCCTTAAGATGACCTTTTTAAATAGAAAAGAAAACACTAACAAAAATCTGCTGGCTACTCTGTAGAGCAGGGATGGGGAACCTTTGGGACTCCAGCTGTTGCAAAACTACAAATCCCATCATGCCTGGACAGCCATAGCTAAAGCTTGATGTATGATGGGAATTGTAGTTTTGAAACAGCTGGAGGGCTGAAGGTTCCCTATTCCTGCAGCAGAGGATCCAGTATGCCTGTACATTACAAAACAACCTGTGTCATGTTTGATTTCTCCTGTGGTGGCGCTGCAGGGGATCTGAACAAATGGGGCCATATTCCAAAACAGATCATGACTGGTGATCACTTGGAAAAGTCCAACTGTTCTAATTCCCTGGAGCTGTCCAGGCATGATGGGAGTTGTAGTCTTGTGACAGCTGAAGGGCCATGAGTTAGACAACCTGGTCTAGAGTCTTAGGGCCCTATCCAGCCGATTATTGATTCGTGCAATAAACACAATGATCAGCCGATGAAAACAATCATCGTTGATATAATTGTCGGGGGGCGACCGCGCATCGCTACGTGTAATAGCGATTTCCAAACTGTATACATTACCTATCCATGCTACAGGGCTCCTCTTGCAGTCTTCTTCTCCCAGGTCCCGCACACTGCAGCTTCAGAGTGGCCTGTGTGAGCTGACAGGGACCGCCGCGGCCTGTGATTGGCTGAGCAGCCTGTCAGCTAAAACAGGGCACTCTGAAGCTGCAGCGCGCGGGACCCGGGGAGAAGAGGAGCAAAAGGAGCCCTGCAGCATGGATAGGTAATGTATAGAGTTTAAGCAAGGGCTGCAAGGACATCGGTAATGATGTCCCTGCAGCCCTTATTAAACGATTATCGGGCTGTGTAATAGGCCCAGTAAACGAGCGCCGATCTGCTAGATCAGTTCTAGTCCACTTTTTTCACCTTAAGTTTTCTGTTTATTTTCTTATCTTTTTTTCTGAATAAGCTATAATTACATATACGATGATATCACATACAGACTGACTATATCCTCATGCATGGGGCCCCCATCAGCCCGGGGAATAGGACCCCTGTAGTCTTCTCCAGGTAATCAAAATAACTGGAAAGTGGAACAAGTTGACTATAAGAATTGACAGCTTATTCCTTGGGTTTAGTAAATCTTACTGCTGGTCTACAACCATTGGTGTGTATAGATCCCACCCTGAAATCTCAGCACCTTCAGAACTATCAGGACTCAGCAGACGGAGGACACAGATGTCACAGCTCAGGGTTGTGCTCCCAGTTGTACAGTCAGACGTTATAAGGGCGCGTTCACACTACGGAATTCTCGCGGACAATGTCCGCAGAATTCCGTCAGCTGTCCGCCCGCACATCTGGGTGCCTTTCCGCCGGCCCCATAGACACCATTCTATGGGCCGGCGTATTCCGCTATGTGTTGAAAGAAGTGTCATGTCACTTCTTTTAGCGGATCGCGGAATACGCCGGCCCATAGAATGGTGTCTATAGAGCCGGCAAAAAAGCGCGTGCCCGTGCGGGCGGACAGCTGCGGAATTCCGCGGACATTGTCCGCGAGAATTCCGTAGTGTGAACCCGCCCTAAGTGAGTAACCCGGCACAACCTGGGCAGGATATGGGCTGTCCTCCTCACATATGTCTTGGTTCCTCCTTTCTCTTCCTTATTTTACAGATGTCATGATGCTGATCTTACGGTTTCAATATTCCACTTTGTAAGTCACATGTTGTGTCACTCAATCTATTAGTTGTCTGTACAATACCGCCTAATGGAGATGCTATTAATCCGTAGGAAACCTAGATGACCCGGACACCGCCCGATGGTTCCCAATCACATGGTAAATAGGCACATATACATGAATACAAGAGTGCGGCCTGAGAGGACAACCTATCACAAAGCTATACCTATAATGTAAATTAAAGGAGTACTCCGGCGAAGATCTTTTTCTTTCGAATCAACTGGTTTCAGAAAGTTATATCGATTTGTAATTTACTGTAATAAATTGGCTGTAATATGATTTGGATTAGAAGCACATTCCCAGAACGAATTATGCTCGTAATCCAAGATTTCTCTGTATGTAGAAACTATGTGGGCACTGCATGGCGCTATTATTAAAGGTCTACATATATAAGTGGTATATATACGGAACCAGAGCTGAGAATTTCCAACGAATTCCGTAACTTGTACCCGTTCACGGCCGCCAGGGCCGATCCTAGGGTTTCTGCTGCCTGAGGCAAAACTCAGATGCCCATCCCATCACAAAACCTAGGCTTAAGCGCCTTAAGCTAACCGCCTGCCCGATCATCACTAAGCCCCCCAGCCCCCCAGCCCCCCCCCCCCCACACACACACAGGACTAGCAGTGGCAGTGGTGCAGCTTAAGATCACCCCCTCAGCACGACCCCCATTTACTCATCAAAGCACAGAGTGGGGGCACGGCGGGTGATAGCAGGTGCCTGGTGATCAAGCCCAGCGGGACGTGGTGATGGCAGTGAGCGGGGGCAGCGGGACAGCAGGGATAGAGGTGAGCGGCTGCGGAGCGGAGCCCTGGCTGCTGTCATTTTTGTTGGCAGAATCTGAATACTCATTCCGCCTTATGGCAGAAGCGGCCCTGGTGACATGTCAATTCTTTCCACGGAATGTGGAATCCGCCCGTGCATAGAATGGTGTCTATAGCACGGGTGAAGAGGCGCGCGGCCGTGAACGCTTACGAGCTATGGAATCCGTTGGAAATTCTCTGCTCAGGTTCCGTAGTGTGAACCTACCCTTATGGTGGATAAACCCTACACACAGAAAACTGCCTGATACTATGGGGTGTGTTTAACATAAGCTTTGCTGACATTGCAGTGTCCCAGAACAGCCCTCTTATCCTCACACTTTTACTATGACCGATTCTGTTCTGGAAAGCTATGGTCCACTGCAAACTGCGGGTATTGTGTCACCCCCCTGCAGTATTCAGGTCTGCTATTTCATTCATTTTCTTGTATGTATATTTTGGTATCAGTGCCTAATGGTATTATGTTGCCCCCCAGTGTTCAAGTATGGTACTTCTCATGTATATTTCACTGTATATGCCTAATGGTGTGATGATGCAATGGCTGGATGTCACGTGACTGTGCCCTGTTGCCATGGTACCCCCAATGGTCATCCAGCTTTGGCTGGGGTTACCATGTGACTTCCTGTTCTACCTCAGTCTTGTTCTCCACCTTCAGGGGACAAGTTCTGTGTCTGTCCTCTCTCCCTGCTAAGAGAGAGACCTGCGTGTGCTCTGCTGCTCCAGTCCGCTGGCTGTGTTCCTGTCTCAAGTCTCAAGATTCTCATCTGGGTGTCGATTCTTCAGTCATTCCTCTCATCATCTTCTCTAATCATCAACAGCAAGTATTTCATTCAAGTCTCATTCCACCCAGCATCTCAACTTCAGTTTCACTACTACTCCCATCATTCAGCACGCTACTCTCACAGCCTATTGCAGCATCACCCATTACTCTGCTTCATTCAAGATTGCCTTATTCCCGGTTGCATCCGGAGAGACTGTTGCTACTAGTTACCACCGTTACAATAAATATACAACTACCGTTGTTTCTGAACCTTGGCATTGGTGTGATAATTGGTGCCCTGACTAAGGACAACGAAGAATCGCATGCCCAGTATTCCCGCATGGTCAGGAGTTCGGTTTCCAGCTGTATCACCCTCGTGCCTTCACTGTGACAACCCTATATCCTACAGCTGCCCCGGTTCCTGCCTGTTAGCACCATCTATACTGCGGAGTGGCCCCTAGGGGCCAGGGCATCGCAACATTGTTCCCGACAATTAAGAACAGGGATGGGAAACCTTCAGCCCTCCAGCTGTTGCAAAACTACAACTCCCATCATGCCTAGCTAAAGCTTTGGATGTCCAGGCGTGATGGGAATTGTAGTTTTGCAACAGCTGGAGGGCTGAAGGTTACCCATTCCTGATTTAGACATTCAAGCACTTTTAGTGATACTGGACATTAGTCATGCAGGTTCCCAAAATGATGAATAAAATACACTTAAAGTGACTATGAAGTATGAATATACAATAGAAAAGGATGTTCAGAGCCAAGATACACATGAGTCAGCAGCGTGTCCGTACCCCAGAGGCAAGCTGATACCTGTATAGTAAATTACCATGGTGGCTCCCAGAGAAAACACCCAGCTGTTTCTCATTCACCTTCTGTTCAGGAGATCATACAATTGAGTTACCTGACAAACACCTTTACATATATCCCTGAGAAACAGCACGCTAGTCTTATCCAAAATTTCAGTTTGACATTGCATTTTGGCGCTAAGTTGGAATGGTTGCAGTGATTGTGGCTTCCAGCTGACTGTCAATCAAGCAGAGAGGGATGGAAGGGGGAGTGAGGAGGCGTTACAGCTCTCAGGACTTCTGGAGTCTGGGATCAACAAATCAATGGATATCAGAAACTTATATAGATTTGTAATTTACTTCTATTAAAAAATCTCAAGTCTTACCATACTTATCAGCTGCTGTATGTCATGCAGGAAACGGTTTATTTTTTAGTCGGACACACTGCTCCCTGCTGACATCTCTGGCAGAGACAGGAACTCTGTGTTGGTTTTCTATGAATCCCCATAGAAAACCTCTCCTGATCTGTACAGTTTCTGTCTCGGCCAGAGATGTCAGCAGAGAGCGCTGTGTCAGACTGAAAAGAAAACAAAATTTCCTGCAGGACATACAGCAGCTAATTTTTTAATAGAAGTAAATTACAAATCTATATAACTTTCTGATATCCGTAGATTTTAAAGAAAAAGATTTTCGCTGGACAACCCCTTTAAAAACAATGCAGTAACAAAGCCTTCAGCATTTGTAGCTGGGGATAGCGCATGTACCTGCAAACTGCAGACAGAACCAGGATATGCAGGTCCAGGTCAGGTCCCGCTTGCAGTTCGGAACCAGATACCTGCATTCTTACCCCAGTATCTACCACCTCAGGGGTACTGGAAGAGTTGGGTACAATCAGTCCTGGAGTTTGGTTATTAAATATATGGGGGACTCGACACATTTTTTAAAATAGATCTTCCTAGTACCCAAGTTTGCACTTGTACTGCAGGTGGGACCAGGACTTGCAAGTCTAGGCCCTGCCTGCAGTGAGCATGAGAGTATGCTAGCTGCTGTGGTTAGCGCAGCAGAGAAGAGCGCCCACAAAGTGCTGAAAAGCTGTGCCCCCACATTGCTGTTTACTGTCTGGGGGTTAAGTGTAGACGCTGTGCTTCCACACTTAACCCCTTCCTAAACTCTGCCACTACTGTCATACAATGTTACACACGGCACTATATTACATATATATTCTTCTCTAAAAGCAATACTCCTCAATGGAAGTTGGAGGTATACCTAGGTTAGTTTGACCCTATAAAGATCTTTATGTATTATTTTACAACTTAGCAAACTTGGATGTTGTATTGACACATAATACATCAGTGTGGAGGCACAAACAGTTATCTATGCAATATGTTTTGCATAAACCTGAGAAGAAGAATCCACAAAATATTCCCGGAATGTGAACCTTATATACAATTACGCAGACCAGCTTTTCACATTCTGGAATTGTTATAACAGCTATGCGGAGAATATGCTGAACAAAGCTTCCTAGAATAACAAGCGGTTGTAGTGTTCTAGAGCGTCACAATGCATCTTCAGGACGTCCTTGGGGCTGGATATGGATAGGCATGCTGCAAAATTCGCAGGGGATAAGCAGGGGTGCAGATGACAAACTGTTGCATATTTTTTGTGCAAATTTAAGATTTATCAACTTTTTGCCATCAGCCCCGCTCATGCCGGGGAGGAAGAACAGTGGCCTCCACCTGTATCACTAGGTATACCTGCACACAGGCAGAAATTGGTAAGTTTTACACCAGCTACATAACTCTAGCATGGCTGTGCAATGGCGGGGGGTATGAGACATCAGTCATGATAAATACCCCCCTAGTTTTTTGGAGTGTATTCTGAGGTCCAAGATTAGAAAAAGCACAGCTACTTCCTTGCAAAAATAGCACCACCCCTGTCCTGGTTGTGTGCAGTACTGCAATTCATCTCTATTTGCTATAATGTAACTAAGCTGCAATATTACACACCCAACCTGAGGAGAGGAGCTGTTTCTGGAAGAAAGGGGCCATGTTTTTGTAAGCTTGGACAAGCCCTTTAAGCAAACTAAGGGCACTCTTACATGATCCAACCCCACACAGTAAATGAGCGCTAATCTCGTAGGTCGTGGGATCTATTTAAAGAGCTCAATATTGGGTGCGGAGAGCTACATGATGGATCACTGGGCCCCTTGTCCCAAACAGCTGTGGGCCACACGTGCCCTATATCATCATCAGGTAATCATAGGATCTACTACACAGGACAATACCAGACCGGATGATAGAGCCCTCAGGCTGGGTTTCCAAAAGTGGTTGAAATGACGCCACTATTTCCGCCCCAATAGCCAATGTGATATCGCCAAGATTATAGGCAACATCACATAGTTATTGGTTAAGAAATGTGGATGTGGTTTCGACCATGTGCGGAATGTGGACAAGTGTAAATGTAATATAAAAATAAGCTGCACTCACCAGTCTAGATGGGAGTGGCGACACTCGTGTATGAAAACTAGAGAAGGGTACTCTAGAGAAACAATTTTTTTAAAATTTAACTGGTGAAATTTACTTCTGTTTAAAAATCTCAAGACTTCCAGTACCTATTAGCTGCTGTATGTCCTGCAGGAAGTGGTATCTTATATGGTGCTCTCTACTGCCATCTCTGTCCATGACAGGAACTATTCAGAGCAGCAGCAAATCACCATAGGAAATCGCTTCTGCTCTGGACATCGACAGAGGTGGCAGCAGAAGGCACCATATCAGACTGGAAAGAATACATCACTTCCTGCAGGACATACAGCAGCTGATAAGTACTGGAAGACTTGAGATTTTTTTTATAATAGTAATTTAGAAATCTGTTTAACTTTCAAACACTATTTTATTAGAAAATATATATATATATATTTCTCCAGAGTACCCCTTTAAGTTGCGCAGAACGCTGCGCAGAACAAGGCTGTGATGTTTTTGCCCATTACAAAAAGGAACACGTAACTTAAACTCTTTGTAATAAGTTGTCTTGTATAAACAAGTGCAGATATATACATATTGCTCGCTATCATAACACACATCAGCTCTACAGGTCCAATCTGCCTCCGGTGCAGTAAAAAACGTGTTATGGTTGGCCTGTAGAAAGTGGCTGGAGAGCTCATAACCCAAAGGATCATAGCAATGAACAGCTGATCAGTGGGAGCCGTTAAAGAAAACGGTCCTGATGCAGCCCGCAGTCTTTTGCAAATCGCAGATTATCAGGCAAGGGGCTATTTAGTTTAGAAAAAAATACGTCTTAGGGGTGATCTGATCACAATGTACAAATATATGAATAGACAGTACAGAGATCTTTCTAGTGATCTTCTTACACCTAGACCTGTAACCATGACAAGGGGGTATCCTCTACGTCTATAGGTTTCACCATTATGACAGACGCGGATTCTTTACAGTAAGAGCAGTGAGACTGTGAAACTCTCTGCCACATGATGTTATCATGGCCGATTCATATGAGAGGCCTGGATGCTTTTCTCGAAAGATATAATATTAAGTTATGGGCACTAGATTACATGTGATAGGACGCTGATCCAGGGATTATGCTAATTGCCATATTGGAGTCTGGAAGGACTTTTACTCCTTGTGTGGTGTCCCACCACGGGTGTTGCTATTGGTTGCACCCTTCGCAAAAGCCTGTACTTGTAAGTGTAAGTGGTGATGTAGCAGTACCAGAGTTTTGCCACTCATTGTTGCTAGTATGTATATCCAGATATTGCACAGCTGTAGGAACAAAAGGGTTCTTGTTTTGTTTATGCACCACATGGATCTGTACACCAATGAGAGTTCTTTCCTTTTCTAACCTATCATCTTTTTCTTTACTTCTTACACACGCACTCCTCATCCACTCACAGCACAGTTTATACATGCTGTAGGATGGAAGTCACATGGGTAGAGGAAGGGTAAGGTCTTTTGCCTTAGACTCTGTAGAGATAGGACACTCCCTACAGTTTCTTTTCAAGCAACCTTACTAGACACTATGCAGTGTTAAGTCACTACTAGAGAGGAAAAGTCATGGATCATCTCAACCCTTGCTGTAGACCAGAGGAACACAGTGCAGGACAGTATCCACGCAAATTAAAGGAACTGATCTGGATAGAGCAAAGTTGCCAGAAGCCTATGCACTCTATCTTGCAGCTTGGGTGTCATCAGAGAACTCTGACCACTCTGCTCATACCAGGTAACAAGGTCTGGGGCTTGTGTCATCCTCTAGGACGAGTGACCTGGTGGGCAATAGGTAGTGCAAAGGCTGAAAGAGTCAAAACACAGGCACAAGTATTCTCTCTACTTTCAAGTATTCTACTTATTCTACCTCTGAATCTCCAGCAGAGCACAGTACTACCTGGGTTGGGACTCTCTCGACATCCTCCTCTCTACTCTTCTGGTCTTTTCTACCTCTCAGCATGCAACTCAGTCAGCACAGCTGTGTCACTCCTTCTACTCTCAGTACAGATCTGCACTCTAAAGTATCAAGTAACTTATCAAGACAAAAGTATACTGTATTTTTCCCATATCAAGTATCTTCACAGTAAACAAGATTGTATTGACTTTAAAGGGACTCTGTGGTTCTTCACTAAGCACCTTTACAGTAATCACACTTCCTTGGGTCATCTCCCCTTTCTGAGGGTGGCAGTGCCAATAGTCTGGGTGTGTCAATACTTCACTCTGGACCAACGTGATAATTGCCCAAGGGACCCTGAAACAACCCGGCAGGTTACTGTCCACAGGGGAAAAAGGTGTAGTGAGCCCACTAAAATAAAAGCAGGTGTGCCACCATACCAGTGTGCCCAACAGGCACTGGCTTCACGACCTTTACCACCGGGCAGAGCTATACCTCGCCAAACACTACATCAGTGGAGTCACGCTGTTCTAGCTAACCTGTGACCGGCCCCTGCTCACTGTGGGGGCGGTCACCACATCTATGATTAGGCAACTGGCATCTGCCTAATGATGGGTTTTGCCTTCCTCTGGATCAACACAGTAGGGTTATAGGTTGAACTTGATGGACTCTTTTCAACCTTTTTAACTATATAACACTAGTGGCTGCAGGAAGTAATAAAGCTGTGTGGATAATTGGGAGCGGGTATAGGCCACAGCATCCTAGATTCTGGGAAGGAGGACCTGAAACTAGAAGCAAAAAGACAAATTTGCTCAGCTCTCCTACAACACCATTCACACTAGGCAGGAACACTATTTGCAAATGGTATGCAAAGGGCTTCATTATTTTTATGGAGATTTTTTTTTTAGCGATTTTGATATCTGTATAGGGTGGGTGGGTCTTGCCACTATTGGTGAGATGTTGCATTTTTTTGTGAAACTAGGAGCAGGTGGCAAACTGCAGATCACAAAAAAGAATGGAGATTGCAGCCCAAAAATGGGCACAACTTTTTTTTGTTTTTGCCCATTATCAGGGCTGGTGCTAATGATTCCTTTGACACAATTCTACTTTTTGTTTTTTACTTACATATTTTAGTCTAAAAATAAGGTAGATATAGATCAGCACACCACGCTATAGATTCCTGATCCGGATTCCACTAAACAACTAAAAAGTATACACGGCAAGTCAGGCAGAAAGGAACATTCCAGGCATAACTAATATTGCGTTATGCCTAGTGCAGGGCCTAAGCATGACACAGGGACACTTAGGTCTGGACACTCTATGTCCTGGTCATGCTACCCCTCCTAGGGTCCTGTACTACATGTACCACAGGAAAGTAGTTATGCCAGGTATGTTCCTTTAAACTCTATTGAAAGAATTAGACACCTTTACCAGGCTCAGGGTCATAAATATCGTTTTACATCTAGACACGTCAACTTCTTAGAAGTTAAAGCAGCCAACTAAAAAATAAATAAATAAGAAGTATGCCGAAACAAGAAAGTTGTAAGGCAGCTAAAGCATATTTCTTTGGGCTAAGTCGGTGACTTGGAAAATAAAGGTTGTTTTCAAGCTAAATATAGTGCGATTGTGACCAAAATACCCACGATGCCTCCGGCCCTGCCTTTTGTACACTCTAAAGGGTTCACGTAGAGTAGTTAGCGTTTGGGTTAAACCATCTTTGCTATATTTAAAGTTTACTTTTTTTAACCCTTAAAGGGGTACTCCGGGGCGGGGGGGTATTTTTGAGGATCGCCGTGGAGGGGGATGGAAATTAAAGCTGGAGGTCACTTACCTTCCCCGTTCCAGCGCTGATGCCCGGATCGCACCGCCCGGTACTCCCGTCCCACGGCCGCTTCCTGGTCAGAGTCATGACGTCTCAAGGCAGCTCTGCCATTCAGTGTCCGTAGCAAAGTCCCGCCTTGGCCGCTGAATGGCAGAGCTGCCTTGTGGCCGCAGGATGGGAGTAACGGGCGGCGTGATCCGGGCACCGGCGCTGGAACGGGGAAGGTAAGTGACCTCTGGCTTCAATTACCCCCCAGCCCGTAGTACCCCTTTAAAGGAAACCAATCACGCTGAATATGCCCTTAATGATAAGGAAACGTGCTGGTACATCACCCAGGACACTTCCCAAACATGCCCCTATACCCTCTGTGCCCTCCTTGATTACACCGTAATCTTACTTTTCCAAAGTCCCGTGCTGTATGGTAATTAGCTGTAAGTAGTCACGGCGGGCTAAACTAGTCACTGACCTGGGCATAGCTAGGCAGGGTCCTGGGCGGTTTCAAGCGCTGTAATCACGCTCCGCTGACGTTACCTCCGGCTTGCGTTCCACGTCGGCAACGCTGCAACGTCTTCGGCACGCCGCGCAGGCGCAGTATGGCGGGTGGGGACATCGCAGCGCCGCTGGAACGCAAGCCGGAGGTGACGTCAGCGGAGCGCAGGTCTTTGAATCATGCCCCTCTGGGCGTGACTACAGTGCTCAAAACCACCCAGGAACCTGCCTAGCTATGCCCGGGACAGTGACTAGTTCGGCCCACCGTGACTAGTTAAGAGATAATTACCATACAGCGCGGGACTTCGGAAAAGTAAGATTACGGTGTAATCAAGGAGGACACAGAGGGTACAGGGGCATGTTTGGGAAGCGTGCTGGGTGATGTACCAGCATGTTTCCTTATCATTAGGGGCATATTCGGTGTGATTGGTTCTCTTTAAAAGATTGGGCCAATTTTCATTTTTGCACTTTCGTTTTTTCCTCCTTGTGCTTAAAAGGCCATAGCGCTTGCGTTCTGTCACCTAGAAACCCACATGAGCCCTTATTTTCTGCGCCACTAATTGTCATTTGCAACGACAGGCTGAATTTTTGCATAAAGTACACTGCAAAACTAGAAAAAAATTATTTGTGTGTTGAAATTGAAAATAAAATGCATTTTTTTTTTATTTGGGGGGGGGGGGGGGGGGGGGGGGGGTGTTTACGCCATTTGCCTTATGGTAAAACTGACTTGTTATCTATGTTTCTCAAGTCAGTATGATTACAACGATATGTAACTTTTATTTTATTTGGGGGCTTCTAAAAAATTTAAACCTTTTAAAAAAAAAAAATGTTCCTTAAAATTGCTCTATGACCATCCTTACAACGCTTTAATCCTTTGGTCTACGGGGCTGTGTGAGGGGTTATTTTTTGCGCCATGATCTGTACTTTCTATCGGTACCTTACTTGCGCATATGCGCGGAGGGATATTTTTTATTATTACAAAAAAATTTAATTTTTTATTTTCACACACACTAACTAGAAGTCCCCCTAGGGTTAGGGTTATTCCCCCTGGGAGACTTCTAGTATAACTACATTGATCTCTCATTGAGATCTATGCAGTATATATCCACTGCAGAGATCAATGAGATCTATGCTCTATTGCTCTCAGCTGCTACAGCCAGGAGCAATAGACTGCAGAGCCAGGATCCAGACCTGGCGCAGACCCCCAGCTGGCTCAGATGCAGGGACCAGTCCTGCAATTTCCCCACTAAACACCGCACCACACTTGTCCTCAGTTTGTGTTTTGCAGCTCAGTTCTGTTATAGTGAATGGAGCTGAATTGTAATACCACACACAACCTGGGACAGGGGTGGTGCTATTTTTGCAAGAAAGTAGCTGCTTTTTCTAATTTGGATAATCCCTTTAAAAAAAAGTTACCTCTTTTTATTAAGATTCTATTCTTATCTTATATTAGATCTCATACTCTTCATTTTAGGGGGTGGGGCCAAGGCTGGGCTGTTTGCCAGCAGTACACACACGGGATTTTCTTTTCCTTACTTCTGTGGCCAATCAAAACACATACTCCTCTTTGCTATGCCATAACATAGTGCTGGAAAAGTGTGCTGGACTGATGGTTTACAAGAAAGGAAAAAACTGCAGCCTTACAGGAAGGAAAGGGTTATTTCCACACAGGACAGCTGTCCTGAGAGTTTCAAGTGGTCAGAGATTAGAAGGACACCCTGATTTACTACTGGGGAACAGTGTGAATCAACTACAGCTGGCAGACTGACTCAGCTTACAGGTACACAGCCCTGACTCTCTCAGTCTCCCTATCTGCTAAGCCCCACCCCACTTCCTGTGTTTTGTCCTGATCTATTCGTTACTAGAGACAGATTTCCCCTGACAACGGTCAGTGGACACCATATTGCAGTGGCATTAGATACCTAGTTCCCAAAACTATTTGACAAGATAGGTGCAGGGCCCACCTGCCTACAAATATGGCAGAAATGTCCAGATGGAGACAGAGTCCAGAAATGTCCAGTGGAGACAGGGGGTTACAGTGTAGTCCTGTTCATCCAATTTCAGTTGTGCAGCACCCCACTGAGCATCCGGCAGCCAGAAAGGTCGTTCTGCAAGTATGAATTGAAAAGAACACAATGCAAGATCAGCCCTGTAGCCCCTTTATCATGTTTGGGGGTCCTGACAGTCAAATTAGAAAGTGAAAGTATATAATAGCAATAAGCAATCCCTAATGTTATAGTTGGCATGGATCTGTGTATAAATACTAATAAATTCTAAATATGTGGAAATTCCTCTCTGCCCTGCAGGCTTCACCAGCACAACACAGGTCTTATTCATGGCAGCATACATTGTATCAATAGGCGGCACTGTGCCTTGGTGAGATGCCCAGACACTCAGGATGCACTAAAGCTAAATATAAATGAGAAAAACTAAATACAATTTCTCATACTTATTTTGCAAATGTGTCACTTTCCTTCTGGCCCCTTCTATATTAAGCAGCGAGTGGCACTACTTCACTAAGGGCCCTATTACACCGGACGATTATCGAGCGAAAAATTGTTATATTGTTCGAATTTAAAGGAAAATCGTTGTGTGTGAATGCGGGCAACAATCCAAAAAAATGGGTTGTGTAATAAAAGGCAACGGTCAGCCAACATACACAATGTCGGCTGATCGTTGTTTTTTAACATGTTGAAAGACCAATGACCCACATAGCAACGATTTGCTGCCAGATCCCTGCTATCTTCTATGGGCTTTAGGAGCAAGCGAGCACTGACCTGACAGGTCAGCATTCGCTTACTCCTGCTGATCGCCCCGTGTAATAGGAGCTTAACTGTCATTTACTTTTTTTTTCTTTTTTTGCAGAAATCAGTAGTACAAAACATTTTAATAAACTACTTAATAGGTTTCTTAGGCAAAAAAACTCTTTCTGTTTTGAGGCCTCCCCTCCTCACTTCTTATCTGTTCAATATCAGGGAAAGTTGTCTAAGTTAGATAGGAGCAAAGTGAAGACGGGTTCTGCTGTGTCCATTATAACCTATGGAGGAGAAAGGGGCCGAGGGGGGATGAGTGAGCAGGAAGAGGAGACAAGCAGCTGTACCGTTTGGAGACTGTCTGGGCACCTAAAACGCTGGATTCACAGGTCAAAAAGGTCGGTGCTTATCTGGAAACTTGATGAGAGAAGACTGCAATATGTTGTGTTTCGCAGGGCTGCCTTTTCTCCTCTCTGTGCTCACTCATCCCCCAATACCCCTCCCCTCTTCATAGGCCATAATTGACACAGAAAACCTGCTTCTTCTGAAGTGAGAGAGGAGGCAGGGAAACAGCTTTTTGAGTACAGAAGGAAACTGTTTTGCTTAATAAAACCCATTACTGAGTTTCTTAAAAATCGCTAATACTATTGATTTTTATTGACTTCTGAAAAGTGACATTTAAATGACCGTTACACTTTAAGAAGTTTATGACAAGACAACTGTTCTTCTGGGACGCATAATGTTCATTGCATTATTACTATTTGCATTTATTTGTGTGGTCCTGCATAGACAATAATTGAGCCATTTGAAATGAGTCTTGTATGTGGACTCTGTGAAGAAACTCACGCAATGCAAAACAAAGTGCAATATCCATGGTAATGGTCGGTGGTATTTCCACACGCTGCAGGTCTGATCACTATCAGCATGTTTTCATTTCCTTGCAAAATTTTTCTTGTACACGTGAAACCCCATTTACTTGGATTTTACTGAATCACAAATCCGCAGTCAGCAGTCGGTCTAAGAGGGGTGAGGTAAACAACACTAAGCATTCCTGGTTCCACATCATCCATCATAGCACTTTCAGTATGACCTTTAGTCGAATCGCTTTACTTGTAAATCACTTTTCTTTCCGTCCTATGAGGCAGCAAACAGATGTCCTGTTCCAAACCACTTTCTCAGACCTGCAACACAACAACTCACGCAACCGAGCAACAGGAAAAGAAAAGAGGAACGTGAAAACAAAAAGCAGGGAGGATATGGGTAAGTGAGAAAATAGAGCCTCTTTTTAATTATATAATTTTCTAGGAACAAAAAAAACGACATATAAAACATACATACAAATCCTAAGCTTAGTGATGTTGGTCCCAACATGCCAGAGTTGTGCTATAGGCCGGGTTCACACACTGCTTTTTTTTGTGTGTGATTTTCTGGGTATCAGTGGTGCAACCATCAGAATGGCGTAAAGCATACCTGCCACACTTTAGGGTTGAAACTTGCAGTGCAGTGGGTCTGACCACCAGGACCTTCACCGTTCCCGAGAACAGGGGTGCAATCTCCCCGCAATCAATGGGGTGCTTACTGCACCTGTGCTCCACTCACTATGGGGCCACTGAATGATTTCAACCACTGAACTTGGTAGCGTTCTGCATCCCCCTAGTGGATAAATAGAATGCAGGATGCTGTGACTAAACAGGCTGAATCCGGACGCTCGGCATTTCATTAATGGAGGCTGAAGAAGTTGGATGCAATCTATGGCTGCCTGAAAAACATAAACTGTATCCATGTTCTCTAGGACTCACTAGGGTTGTATCCAACTTCTTCAGACACTGCACATTCGGGCCCGGACATACCCAAGCGAGCTCGAGGTTCATTTACCTCTAGTTCTTAGTAAGGAAATTTTATAAAGAAAAAGTTTGTCCACATTTGATTATATATGAAAAACTAATCTACATGTAAAGTTGAGTAATGTTGTAAACACATGATATGTCTTCTACTGATCCCAACAGGATTATGGGAATTATTACACTTCAGAGCAGCATTCACAGTTCTGAAATCTTCAGACTTGATTATGTCACTGTTTCCGATTCAGTAATGGATTTCCTGCAGCGCAACGGGGTAAGCAGCGAGCCGGGAAGAGAGGCTCAGCCATGCGCTACTCCTGATCCGTCTCCTCTGCATGTGTGACACAGCTTGAAGGGTGGTAGGTCTGACAGCATGCTTCTTAACAGTTTGCAATGGCAACCAGCAGAATAGTGAGTGCAGCTCTGAAGTATGATACAGTGTGCAACTCAAGATAAGTAATGTATTTGGATGAGGAAGCCGGGTGACAACATGTGGATGTTACAGTAATAACACTCTGTAACATAACACTCTGTAACACAGTCAAGGAATTAGTCTCATATTTTAAAGGGGAATGCTCTATAAATTAACACAATGGCGGGGGTCGTTCTCCCCGGCTATTTTAACCAGTAAACATTACAAGATCAGACAAAAACATAACAGACAAAAAAGATAAAGAAAGAGGAACTTAAATTTTAGGTAATGATTTTACATAAAACAATAGATCTCTGCACTGCATCCTTCTATTAGGTACAGGAGAGGCATCTAATCTATACATTACATTATAGGTTAAACCTACAAACTTGCTCCCTCTACTGTGAAGAAATGGCAGGTGGACCTGTAAAGAGTCAATGTCAATGGTGACAGCACCCGGCACCAGCTGGGAGACTCTGGTTTCCGGAGAGGCATCCATGGGCTCCGGTCTGGTCTATTGTCTATTTCTTTATGACGATTCTTTATCATTAGAATTTTGCAGTTGGATATTTTGTCATGATTGATGTTCACTACAAGAGAAAAAAACAAAAGTACTATTTATCTAATGTTAGACATGGAGGGAACACAATCTTAAAATGGCAGCATAGTAAAGGAATAAAGCAATGGAGTAAAAAGCATTACATAGGCATCATAAGGTCTTCTATGCTGAGGAGATTTCATGCTGCCCGAATAACTATCTGTCACTATATGGGCAACCAAAAGCTAGATCTGTTCACCACCGAGCAGTGTGTCGGACACTGAAAGGCATTAGAAGTCACCCAGGCTTTGTACCATATAGCAATTGGCTCTCTGTTCGACATGAAAAGATGGAGGTATTCTCCCTAGACCTCTCTATAGTAAATATCCACAAAATCTATGATTGCCGAATTAAACAATGATCTTTATGCCATTGCCAAAGGTTAATAAGAAGCTGGACAGGGGCGCTGCCTATGTCTATGTATGACGGTCCATCTAGACCGTATAAGCTCACGATTACCTACAGTTATCCCGAGAAGGTCGCCCGCTAAGGCAGGTTGTGAAACTGTGTTTAAATAACAATTTACCAATATCTTCTATAAAGGTTCTGTCATCAAAGATTGCCCCAGCCAGAGCATTCCTGTCCTGTATGGCTCAGATGAAGACACCTGAGAGGACGACTACTCTACCTTCTCTATCGTGCTATATGTCTAAACTGAATGGGGAAGGAAGCAGCAGAATCAGAAAAGTGTACTATATAAATTCACACAAGGCAGATTTGTTGCAGAAATATGTGCCCTATTCATGTGAAGCCACCGCAGATGAACAGAAGTCATTTTCAGTCATAGAAACACAGCCATCCCTAAAGAGTGTAAAATGACTAACCTGGTTGGTTATAAAGAGACTGAAAAAAGGGGTGTATGCAATTTTAAAGGGTATTCCCATCTGGGGTAGTAATGACCTATCCTCAGTACGAATAGGATAGAACATTGCTAAGATCAAGGCTGCATTTGACTCTCTTCGCCAGCTCCATAGAGAATTAATGGAGCTGCGGTGTTCACACATAGACTGTGGCTCTATTTAGTGGGGATTTCGGGGTCCCAATTTCAAAGAATGCAGAGGGCCTGACCTCTTAGTTTTACCTTATCCTGTGTATAGAGCATAACTCTCATGTCACATACGAATACCACAATGTGCACTTACAAGCTGAACTCTAAAAGGGATTTACATTGTAAAATGTGCTCTCCAGCAGTCCCAGCTAATAAACTGGTCTTCTTAACAGAGTGGATTTCTCCAATGCCGGTCTTGGCTTTTTTAGCCATATTTTCTGTGATTAGGAACCTGGAGTCTTTGTGTAGAGCATTGGCTGTGTCTAATGTGACAATCATGGCTGTATATTGGACACTTCATTGAGGAATCCTTTTACTTTTCTTGTTTGTGCCACTTAAGAAGCAGTTCCCAAAAAACTATTATTGCCCCCCCCCCCGATAGGCACGTATAGTCACCACAGCTGATCAGTGTCCCGCGGCGCCGTTCAAATCCGGGGAGCACTCACATCCACCTCTGCTGTGAGTCCTCTTCTCCTGTGATTATAGGCCGGATCTCACGCACTTCCATGCATTCTCTATGGAAGCGCGTGACTTCCAGCGTTCAATTACAAGACAAAGAAAAGTAGTCACTGCAGAAGCGGATGTGAGCGTGCGCCGGATTTGAACGGCGTCATGGTACCGGAACGAAGCACTTGTTAACACTTGTTAGTCGTCTGATGGAGTGCTTCGGATATGTTTGAAAATCGTTGTTCATCAGCTGCTCATCGTCCTGTGTACTAAAACATGTGGAGCTGATGACTGACAGAAGTAAATGACCACATGAATGATCCAGTAATTGTCTGTGCGGCCCCTGCCTGCCCGATACCTCTATGAATCTGAAATATGCAATTCTGTACTATGATATTTCTCCCTAGGAAGAGTGTACAATAAATTATGCAGCTTTAGAATGAATACAGGAAGGTGTGAAGGATTTGTAGTTAGCAGAGACACAATGTAGCGTAACGTACCGATAGCTCACGTCTCACTGCGGTGATACATCGGCTTCCTTCTGCATCGTCTCCCAGTGTTGTTTGCAGCACCCATCGGAGTCTGTGGACTGTCAAGATTCATAGTTTCTCCCTTTCAAAGAGCAAGACACACAAACATTACATTACCAAAACAGTAAAGCGGTATTTCCGCGATTGGAAGAGACAGCATTTCACTAGGATATACATCACTTCCTTCTTACTAAGGATACTCCCCCCACCACCATCTATCCACAGAATACTTCACTTCAGTGGAGCCGTGTTGCATGTCCCGGCACAGTCAGTGGATCATGGCCTGAAGAAGCTTCCATCTCATCATTCCCGGATGGGAGAAAAGTCCCCATATATAAGAGGTTACACCAGACTACAGCAGTCATCTCCCTTGATCTATAACACACCATGTCCCACACAAACAATAAGGGAGCAGAGTCAGGTGCTAATGGTTTACCATATTATACATATCAATCACATTTTTACCTGATTTGGGTGAGACTGTGGATCGTTGTCTCCTGAAGGTCCATCATAACCTCCATACATGTCCATATTTATTGCTCTGTCTTCCTCTCTGTCCTCACTCTTCATCCCAGGCCTAGCCGTCTTACTTGGTGGAGGTGTGAAAGCAGCCAGCAAGCCTGTGAACGTGAACGCAGAAAGGAATCGCTTCTTGAGGAGGTTGTATGCTGGATTGTCTTTAAGTTTTTCCTCTACCAGGTTGTCTAGGATCTCTTGCTTCCTATTGCTGTCCTCCTCTTCATCAGAACGGGTCACAAGCTTAAACGCACTTGTTTCCAAATTTTTTTTCTCTGACAGGATCCTGGAGAAGGTCTTCAGAGTGCACGCAGAGGGTGGCATATAAGCCATGCTCCGCCTTGGGGTTTTCTCATTGTTTGTGCCCTGTAGCCAGGCTTTCACGTTGCTCTCGTCCTCCAAAGAAATAAGACTCAAGTCTAAAATCTTCTTCTCTGTGCTGCTTGTGGGTGTTTGGGGGGTGGTCGGACATGGAGCTGACGTTTGACAATCTGTTTCATTCAATGGACCTGCTGTAAGGGTACTAGAGGTTAAGACCTTTGCTATTTTAACAACAGGATACTGTTTGGGTGTAAGGGTCAATTGCACTGCCGGCTGAACACAATGTGCTTGGGAGGCTTCCCCTGCAGTGTTTTCTATTGAAGACGAGCCATCACTCTGAGGTGGTTGCTGGTTTGCAGTACTACTCGTACTGGTTGGTGTTTCAGGGGCTTTATCAGAGGATGCTGTACCTGTCGCTGGCTCAATTCTTTTTTGTCTGGAAGATTCGGAAACAGGCAAGTTCTGATGCACAGTCACTCGCATTGGACTAGGAAAAAAAGCTTGGACTGGAATTTGGATCAAGCCTTGGGGAGTAAGAATCCAAGTGGTGGGGTTAACTGCTGGGTTCAATGGACTCTGAAGCAGCTGTATTGGTACCTGTGGTGAGGTCATGCCACGAGCGCCTGGTGCGGCCTGCACAGTGGCCGGAGAACCAACAGATGGCACCCTATTACATGGATTGGTTGTCTCTGCAGCTTGCACAGGGGCCACAGTTTTAGGTGCATCTGCTCCTGACCTGTTGATAGTATTGCTGTTTGGTGATGAAATCTGGCCGCTAACAATATTATTTGTTGTTATAACCTGGCACGTTGGCAAGGACATAAGAGGCATAGTTTGCAAGGGACCATTTTGTGAAGTGGTTGAAGCCACTGGTTGAACTGGGGCTTGATGCTGCCCGGTAGTCATGTATGCCTGGTTGACCACTATTTGTGGAGATAATAGAATCCTAGGAGAAGCGAGAGCTGCATTTTGGGCCAGGCGACGGGCTCTGCATTGCTGCATTCTTTTTTCTTTCAGCAACTCACTGACAGTCTTGAGCTTTGGTGCTGGGGTGGCAATTTTTACTTGGTCCTGGGGAAGAGAGCGCTTTCTGGATGGCTTGGGTTCCTTGCTGGGTTTCTTCTCTGTACTTTTTGACTGTGGTTTCTGAGGAGTAAGTGAATGCACTGCTAAAGAAACAAAAAAAAAGCAAATGAATGAGCATCTGCACATAGCAGTGATTTCATTCTCAGGTACAAACTTGCCAATACACTGGGTTATACTTCGTCATCTTTCTGACACATTGTCCCAAAATCCCTGTTTCCTTTCACATAATGTCATTTTTGTTCCAACATACTATAGTAGTAATACATACTATTAATAGAACTCTAAATCCCCTCCATAGACAATAGGTAAAATCCTACAATTCCTGCAGTCCCCACTACAGCGAGCCTAGAAGCTTACCGCACAGGGGACCCACAGAACTCAATAATAAAGCCGCACTTAGTAAGCTCCCAAGTGTTACATATAACCCTACATCATTGTGAAGGGAAGCCGGGGTCATGCAGCTATGTACAGTAAAAGG
The DNA here is from genome assembly GCF_027789765.1 of Dendropsophus ebraccatus. Lineage (NCBI taxonomy): Eukaryota > Metazoa > Chordata > Amphibia > Anura > Hylidae > Dendropsophus > Dendropsophus ebraccatus. The sequence continues at coordinate 21,974,875 of NC_091463.1, read as the reverse complement.
GCCATTAATTATTAACTTTCTTACTTTCTATTTTTAGCACCATTTTATTTTTAGCAAGTATATACTTAAGAAGGTTAACACATACTTACATAAAATGCTCCTTGGGGACAAAGTATTCTAAGAAAGAAAAAAAAAATTTAATTTATTATTTATTTAAATAACAAACAGTAAGTGAAGTATGTTTGAATAATGACATGTTCTTGTGGAATCGCAAGGTTGAAGATTAGATGTTATCACCTTTCCCAGCATAACTAACATAACTAGCTGATGGACAGGGGTCTGACTGCTGGGACCCCCATGAACTCCAAGTGTAAGGAGAGGCAGAATGATAGCTTGGCCTCCACTCCATTTAGGGTCCTATTCCACAGGATGATTATTGTTTAGATAATCGTTAACGATTGAAACAATCTCAAACAACCTGAAATCGTTTACCTAATTACACGGAGTGATGATCTTTACTTATGATCGTTCTTGCGGTTGTCTCGTCGTTGCTATTGCAACGACCGAAAGGCGTCTTATTCCATGCAAACGATTTGCGAACGAGCAACGATAATAATATTTCCAGGTCTCATTAAACGATCAACGATTTCTCGTTCGCCGTTAAATCGTTAACTGCTATTCAACCGAACAATTATCGCTTCATTCCGAACGATTTAACGATTATCCGAACAATCATTGTCCCGTGGAATAGGACCCTAAGGGTACTATTACACCAACAGATCTGACGAAAGATTATCTGCCAAAGATTTGAAGCCAAACCCAGGAACAGACTATATACAAAGAACAGGTCATAAAGAAAAGACTGGATTTCTCCTCTTTTCAAATCCACTCCTGGGTTTGGCTTCAAATCTTTGGCAGATAATCTTTCGTCAGATCTGTTGGTGTAATAGTACCCTAACTCTCTATAGGACTTCCTAAAGTAGCTTAGTACATTGAAGGTCAGCCATGCTCATTGCTATTCATTTTACTTGGGAAACAAGGGACCTCCATTGATTGCAGGGGAGGCAACATTTGGACCCCCCCCCCCTGCCACTGTTCAGCTAGTAATCCTCTAGTGGATGAGAAGGGGATAACTTTTATTCTAACCTGCTGTTATGTTCTTATATGGCAGGGAATACTAAACACTAGAGCAGCTTTATTACCTTTATCCTCTGGTACATTTTCTTGTATACTATTTATTGATATGATTATGTATGTAGTATGTACCACCCAACCATTGCACTGCAGGCTGAATGGACACAGAGTCAATATCAGAAAAGGTTACATGCTACATGGGGTCTCAAGACATTTCCACAAGGCACATAACTGCAACACCGAACAAATTAACATTTACCCCATTGATCACATTAGTACCAACATGACCAACAGGTTTGACACCCTAGTGAAAAGGGAAATGTTTTGGATTTTCCAATTGCAGACATTACAACCTATGGGCCTAAATGAAGCCACTGAACTAATAGTGTAAGATTGACATAGCATTCACAATGCCTGTCTGTTTGATATGGTCATTTTTGGATCTTTCTCCTGTATAGCTGTGTGTTGCTCTTTGAGTGTTGTGTTGCTGCTTTGAGTCTCTGTCTGCCAAGCTTTTTTACTTGCCCTTCCAAGCAGCAAGACAAATCTTGGTTCCAGGAATTGGAACCTGGGCCAGTGTGTTATAGAGCTGGACAACCTACCACTGAGTCCATAGCTTATTTTGGTATCTTGCAGTGGAGTTTTGATCATAGTTATAGGTAGACTTAATATTTATAATATGCATTTTATTTATTTATATACTTTCCTCAAAATGTAACCATATAAAAATTATTATTATCATTTACCCTATGCTTGAGCATTTTGACAAGTAGTTAAACTTTCAAAAATTTGACTCCTACAACCTGCCCCTGTGGGGATTTGATCCTATAGAGGATCAGTGTCTTTTTTGTTCCAGAGTGGTGTTCATTCCCCTGCTCCACAGCTTGCCTGTGGATGTTGGGCTAGGCATCCATTTACTCCTAGGTAAAGATACAAACACCAAATGTTTTTTATTTTTTTAATTACAGATTCAATGTAAACCTTTTATAGTATCTTTTATAGCATTTTATCAGATATGTTTCTATTGCATTTTATTTATATTTGAATCAAATTCAGTTTTTATATGTATGAACTAAAATTGTTGTTTCAATTCAATTGCATGCTAACCTATGATGTCATGGGTTCAAGCACCCAGTGAGATCACTTCCAGGTCACCCTTTATGAACTTCATTATAAAATGCACACCAGCACCTTATGTCACATGCCTGATGAAGAGGAGGGTGGCCTCCTCGAAACGCGTAGCTGAATGTAAATAAATAACTTCTTTCACCAGAACATGGAGTCAGTGTCCGGTAACATTGAGGAGACCCAGTGATCCAGACATCAGACTCCTGGTCCAGACGGATTGCGCCAAGGAAGCCACCGCTTTTATCCCTTTTTCTTCGTGCTAATTTTGCTGACGGAACTCCTGGCTGAGTTACCGAAAGGTGGCGGGCTGCAATCCCACTGCAATTTCAAGCTCTGAATAGTGTTGTGCCTAATTCAGTACGACCACACCAGGTGAGCGTGCATACTGTGTACTTGTGTTTGTGGCTCCCTCAGAGTTAATTTTCCTGCACATGCAGCGCTTATTGCTTTTTTCTTTCATATATTTGATATGATTATTAGGGGATTTGGCAGATTGGGGGCAGTACTTTAGCCCTCCTGTCCACTGCCTCCTTATGAATATTCATGTGTTGGTCTGCAGTGACGTAACGCCAAGCAGCTCATCACTGTAGAGCACCGCATTTATATTGGTGAGGAGACGGCAGGCTGATCGGTGCTGCGAGAAGTAAAGTAAGTTGTTCTGTTCGCATGTTATAGGAGTTTACAGAAGGAACTTGCTACAGTCTGACACGGAGGAAACGCTTGTGTTTTTTCTTAATGTTTCTGTAATGGATTCCCCCTTACCTACACTGCTTAACACTAGACATACGCTTTGTTACACCTCTACTGCTGTCTAGCCTTCAGAAAGGAACGTTTTCTTACTACTGGTTTAGACTGTTGCGCTGTCCGTCTGCCTGTCTGGAGGGGTCCAGATGCTTTGGTTTTCCTTAGCTGGATTACTTGAAGACAACCATTCACATCGATTCTGAAGAACTAAGAAAGAGGAACACCATTCAAAGTTACAATATAGAAAGTATAATATTAAACTACATTTTGACAACAACTATTGCTGCGTTTACACGGAGAGATAATTCGCCCAATTGTAGGATTAACGACTTCGAAGTAACAATATGTTTTTTATAACGATCAGCATTTAGATCGTTCGCTGTGTTTACACGAGCCGATTATCGCTCAAATGCTATAGTTATTGCGAAAATTCGAGCGATCATCGTTCCGTGTAAACGCAGCATAATCCATCTCAATCTGCAGGTTAAAGTCTATAGCACAGGCTTCAAACTCGCGGCCCTCCAGTTGTTGTCAAACTACAATTACCATCATGCCTCAACGTCCAAAATTATACGCCATGGTGCGTAAACTGAACCTTATAAAGATTATTGCTGAAACTGTGAAAACAATTATAAGCCGCTGATTTGCAGAATGGAAAAGTTGAATTTATATTATCGCCTCCTAGTGACCCTCCAAAACTTACCTGGATAAGCAGGGTGAATATGGGGGTGCTGGTTAGAGCCACAGTAGAAAGCTTCTTTCTCATCACATCAGCTGAAAACAAACAGACTCGTATTAGGCACAGCCAGCAGACCAAAGGCGTCAAACATGCGGCCCTCAAGCTTTTGCAAAACTACAATTCTCATCATGTCTGTCGAAGCATGGGGGGGGCGCGAGTTTGACACCACAGCCTAAGGGCCCTATTACACAGGAAGATTATTGTGCGAAAAATCGTTATATGGTTAAAATTTAAACGATAATCGCTCTAATTGCAGGAAACGATCGAAAAATCGTTCGTATGTCGTTGATCGTTGATTTAGATCTGAACCTAAAATTATCGTTAATCGTTCGCTGTAATTCCACATTCGTTCGCTCAAGTTCCGTATTTTTTTTTTTACTAATCGTTCAGTGTAACTGCACATTGTCCATTGTTTTTCTGGGATCAGAAGGAGTAAACAATCATAGTAACGATCGCAATAACCGTAAATAACGATTATCGTTCTGTGTAATATGGTGAACGATTTCAGGTTAATGATAAACAATCTCGTTTGCGATCGTTTTTCGTTAGTCGTTAAAAATCGCTTCGTGTGATAGGACCCATGTTGCTAAGGGGCAAAAAAAAGCTATTGAGTAAAAGTTTTCAGGGCCTTTTATTGCCTATCCTCATGATATTGGTTATTAACCCCTAGACGACCCTTGGCGTACCTGTACGTCCTGGGCCGCCTAGGGGACTTCAGAGCGGTGCCGCGCGGCTATTAGCGGGCACGGTCTGATCATCATGCCAGCTAATTAACTTTTCAGATGCAGCTGTCAAAGTTGACAGCTGCATCTGAAAACTTACTGCAGCCATTCCCTGGTGTCTAGGGGGGGGCTTCTAGTATAGTGTAAAAAAAAAGTGTTGTTGTTAATAACAAACCCCCTCCCCTAATAAAAGTTTGAATCACCCCCCTTTTCCCATGTTATAAAATCAGGGGTGTCAAACTCAGGCCCTCCAGCTGTTTCAGAACTACAATTCTTATCATGCCTGGACAGCCAAAGCTAAAGCTTTGGCTGTCCAGGCATGATGGGAATTGTAGTTTTGTAACAGTTGGAGGGCCTGAGTTTGACACATCTGTTATAAATAAAAATAAATAAACATGTTTGCTATCGCCACATGTGTAATCACCCAAAATAGCAATTTATTTAAATTCCTGACCTCGCACGGTAAACGGCGTAACCGCAAAAAAAAAACAAAGTGCAAAATTGCGCATTTTTGGTCGCATCAAATCCCGAAAAATTGTAATAAAAAGTGATCAAAAAGTCACATATGCGTAATCAAGGTACCAATAGAAAGTAGACATCATGGCGCAAATAATGACACCTCCCACAGCCCCATAGACCAAAGGATAAAAGCGCTATAAGCCTGGGAATGGAGCGATTTTAAGGAACATATATTTGTTAACAATGCTTTGAATTTTTTAAAAGCCATCAAATAAAATAAAAGTTATACAAGTTACATATCGTTGTAATCGTAACAACTTGAGGAACATATATAACAAGTCAGTTTTACCCCAGGGCGAACAGCGTAAAAAAAAAAAAAGTGTTATTTTTTTCCATTTTCACCACACATTTAATTTTTTGCCGCTTTTTCAGTGCACTTTATGAAAAAATTTAGCCTGTCATTGCAAAGTACATAGGGATTTTTAGAGATCTGCTTTTCTACTATGGTGCCCATAAAATCTCCTTGGGTCTACACCAACAAAATTCAATTTACACAAAAAAAGAAATAAAAAAATGCATAAAATTAGGATGTGTCGGTGATTTTATAATCTGATTACATTAATGTTTTTTGTCTGCTTTGTGTAAATAAACTCAAGTATCCACACAGTGGCTTTTTATGCCTTATTATATTATTATTATAGAACACATTATTAAAAATTTGCCATCAGTACAAAGAAGCCTTGTTTGCCATTTACCGTGAATTTGCTTATCCCAAGGTGACGTGTAGCGAGTTAATATGGGAAGGAAGACATTGCCCACCCAGGGTGTAACGGCAGCCAGCAGACTTCTATCCAATGGGACTTTATCCTTTGTACGTGCAACTCTTAATGTATTCGAGGTGTCACCTTCCTGGTTTGTCTCTTTTTGGCTGAGCTGTTGGCCCTAAAAACACAACAACAAAGCATAAAATTAAGTTCTGTTTACATCAAACAAAATAAATAAAAAAATAAATAAAAAGATTAAAACTTCACAACTTTGCTTTCTGGTATAAGAAGGATTATACACCTGTCCTGTGGAAAACAAAGATATATACTGCACCGTAATAAACCCATCTTCAGCGAGACTCCCTTTACAGACTGGATTGTATCATGTATCAGAATTGTACGTTTAGTTTGGGCTGCAGAAACCAATTTCTAATTGAACCCACTGAAAAAAATACACAGGTGACCTCTTTTGATTTTAGCATAGAATCATGGGATTTCTGCAAATGCTACTTCAATGATTTCCTATAAGACTGTCACTGGTTTTTGTGAAGGTTATAAGTCGTCTTCGATCAAGGAGTTTTCTGTAGTTCCCGCCAGATATTCTACTAATGTACAGCAATAAAAATGTCTTCATTTATATAGAGCAAACTTATTCCATATCGCTTTATATTTTGTCATCACATAAATAGGTCCTTGTTCCCTTAACGGCTCACAATGTAAATTCACCTATCCGTATGTTTTGGAGTGTGGGAGGAATCCAGAGTATCTGGAGGAAACTAATGCAAACGCAACTCCTTGCAGGTGTCGTCCTTAGTGAGATGTGAACCCAGGACCCCAGCGCTGCAGGGCAACAAAGCTAAACCACTGAGCTAGACTAAAAAGACTCAAAACAGTGAATAAATGTAATTAAAGGGGTTGTCCGGCGATAAAAAATTATTCACAGAATAACACACATTACAAAGTTATACAACTTTGTAATGTATGTTATGTCTGTGAATGGCCCCCTTCCCCGTGTTTCCCCCCACCCACGCTAGACCCGGAAGTGTGGTGCATTATACTCACCGCATCTCGTGTCGTCCACGGTCTCCGATCGTCAGCAGTGACGTCTTCTTCGGGAGGCCGGCGGATCTTCCCGAGTGCCGTCCGCCCTCTGCAGCGTCATCCGAAGCTCAGCCGCGATTGGCTGAGCATAACTGTGCTCAGCCAATCGCGGCTGAGCGGCTGATGACGCGGCCACGTCATCAGCTGCTCAGCCGCGATTGGCTGAGCACAGTTATGCTCAGCCAATCGCGGCTGAGCTTCGGATGACGCTGCAGAGGGCGGCCGGCACTCGGGAAGATCCGCTGGCCTCCCGAAGAAGACGTCACTGCTGAGGATCGGAGACCGTGGTCGGCACGTGACAGGTAATGTATAGCGCACCACACTTCCGGGTACACGGGTGGGGGTGGTGGGACACGGGGAAGGGGGCTATTCACAGACATAACATACATTACAAAGTTGTATAACTTTGTAATGTGTGTTATTCTGTGAATAATTTTTTATCGCCGGACAACCCCTTTAACAAACTTTAGGTTTAGTGTTTTGTAAATCCACAATAACTCCCAGGATGATAAGTATCTGATTGGTTGGGGGTCCCAGTAGCAGGACCCCCCACCAATCACAATGGACTGTATACTCCTGCTGCTTTTACTCACTATAGGATGGCTGAAAATAGCTTAGCACTGTACTGTACCCACAGCCAGTAAATGAAGCGGCAGCATGCATGCCCGACTCATGTGCCACTCACTTGGGGAACAAGGGGCCCCTATTCCTGTGATCATCGGGGTCCCAGCTGTCAGAACCCCACTTATTAGATACTTTTCTCCTATCTTGTGGATAGGTGATAATTAAAACCTTGTGAGAATCCCTTTAAGGACTGTGTTTAGTGTGGAGTTGCTGTGCTTTCATTATTTACATGGATTAAACCATGAACATCACTGTAAAATCCAATCCCAGCTGAAAGGATGAACACAACACCTGTTTTCCTTGGCAGAGTATGGTGTTCCATCTAAGGATGTCACGGACTTCATCCTCGCTAATCTGCAGTATATGGTGGCCACTCTTCTTGGCCTGAGGAGAAATGACAAGCAGACATACGTATTAGAAAAACCAGACGTCTTGCAAATACCGTACCTGCTAATGGCTGATAAAGATGGGACAGGACAAGCATTATGGATTTTCCACTGGATTTAAAGGGTTAGTTCAGTAAAAACACTTTTTCTTTCAAATCAATTGGTGCCAGAAAGTGCCACCGATTTGTAATTTACTTCTATGAAAGGGGTTATCTGGAGAAAATAGTTTTCTTTCAAATCAACTGATTTCAGAAAGTTATATAGATTTATAATTTACTTCTATTTAAAAGTCTTCCAGTACTTATCAGCTGCTGTATGTACTGCGGGAAGTGGTGTCTTCTTTTCGATCTGACACAGTGCTCTCTGCTGCCACCTCTGTCCGAGACAGGAACCAGAGCAGCAGCAGCAGCAGCAAACCCCCATAGAAAACCTCTTCTGCTCTGGACAGTTCCTGACATGAACAGAGGTGGCAGCAGAGAGCACTGTGTCAGACTGGAAAGAAAACACCACTTCAGGAGCTAAAAGGTACTGGAAGACTGGAGATTTTTAATAGAAGTAAATTACAAATCTTTGACACTTTCTGGCAGCAGTTAATTTAAAAGAAAAGTTTTTTCTTTTAAAAGGACTGTCAACATACAGGATGGATGCATTAGTAACAGATCCTGAACCAATGGACTAGGATCCTGAATGGGAGACACCACCCATTAACTCCCTATAAACTCAGTTTTCTACATCAGACAGGCCCATAAGGTCTCGGTTTACATGGCTGCAGCAATGACATTCTGTACCAACACATGATCACACTAGGTGAAACCTAGATCCCGTAACTTCTAATATTATATGTTACTATAAAGGCATCCAGGCCTATCCAGAACTTGTTCAGTGACTCAACCATCACCAAATCATGTGGCGGAGTTCCTTAGTTTCATTGCTTACAGTGAAGAAGCCCTGTCTGATTATGGTGAAATCAAGAATTTGCGTCAAGAATGACCTCTTGTAAATGTCACTTGAGGGCTAAACCTTAGTGAGGGCATGCTCAGCTAAAAGGTTCTATTGATGGAAAAACCCACAGTGGGTTAGGCTGCCCCCTGCTGGAAATCAAGAGTCAATTTACACAAGCTCAAGATGTGGCAGTTTAATAAAATGTACCTCTAAGAGAATGTCCTTAGGATTTTCTGTTATGGTGTCTGTGGATGGTGGGTACGCGATACCTTTCAGTATAGTGTTGAGCTGATAGCGACCCCGCCTTCCTCGCATTTTAGTTTGCGGTACTCTAAAACTAGTAGCAGATTTTTTGGTGATTTTTTGGATCAAGTCTGAACTCTGCTTCCTTGGAATCCACAAATCCAAATTGGGGGCAGATTCTAGAAATTTGGTGGCTGCTCTTCGCTCTTTGCTGTTAAATTCTTCTTCCATGTTGCTTGAGTCATCCTCATCCTCACTACTACTACTACTGCCACTACTACTACTGCTGCTACTACCACTGCTACTACTACTACTGCTGGTCGTGATGCTACTGCTGCTCTCACTGCTGTTATCGGTGACATCGTCTTCACTCAGCTCCTCTATTTTTATCTTCTTAGGTGTTGACTTTCGTGGTCTCCTTTGTGGCGCCGTATTTTGTGGTACTTTCTCTGGTGCTGTTTTTCTTACTTTTTTCTCTGGTCTTTTTCGTTTCCTTATTCTTCCCTGAAAAGTCACAGAAAAACAAAGAGTTGTCATCACATTATATCAGGTTAACCCTGTAATGACCAACCTATTTTGGGCCTTAGGCTGCATTCACACATCCATAAAATCTGTGATATGTCCGTACATTTTATGGGGCCGTGATCCGTGCCACAAAAAATGCTCCCGGATGCAGCAATTCAGATGCTACGTCCTAAGCATCTAAGTGGTTCAACGGATGAAATTGGTAGTTTCCCTGATCCGGACTGTTACGAGTAGGAATAAGGGGCTTAGTGACTACCATACAGTCCCAAATTTGTATCAAATCTTGTCAAGGCTTATCATGTAAAAACATGTGCTTTTCCTGGAACAGTAACTGCAGCTGCAAATACTACAGCGTGAATCCAGCAATGCCATGGCTGAATGCTGCCTTCCTGCTTCATCTTCTTCTCTGCTCTCAGGACCATGCCACTTAAAGGGAACCTGTCACCCCCCGTGCTGGGGTGACAGGCTCCCGACCCCCCGTTAGAGCCCCCTATACTCACCTAATCCCGCCGGGTGACGGAGATCGCAGCCGCTGCAGCCCGGCGCGCGCGCTGAGAGACGAGTCCAACGCTCATAGAGAATGACGGAGCGCTGGACTCTCCTGTCATTCTCTATGGGTGTTGGACTCATCTCTCAGCGCCGGGCTGCAGCGGCTGAGATCTTCATCACCCGACCGGATCCAGAAGCGGGACCCGGCGGGATTAGGTGAGTATAGGGGGCTCTAACGGGGGGTCGGGAGCCTGTCACCCCGGCATGGGGGGTGACAGGTTCCCTTTAAGCTTGTGTCACAGACCGATTGTTCAGGATTGCCTACATTACCTAACACGCACAATGTTTTATAAATTATAGTCAAGCTGCTGCAAGAGCCTGGCAGCTAGGATGGCAAAAAGGTACGCATGCTCTTCAGAAAAAGTGCAAGAAGGATTTCTGGACTTAAAGTCTATACAAGGCATCCGAAAAGGGGTTAATCCAAAATAAGCATCTGATCTATGGACAGATATTGGTGACATAATACTATGCCATAATATAATATGCCATCAATGTCCGACCAATGTGTCTCCTGCAAAAAAAAAACTACTTAGGGCGCTAGGAACCCTCAACTTTTTCCAGGGGTCTCATGGTCAGCCTATTAGAGTGGACAGCTGTCCGCATGGTCTACAGAATATCCCAGCAGAACTAACAGGACAGCAGTATTGCATCAATGTCTGGCCTGGTATGAGCCCTTTAAAAGGAAAATTAAGTAATAGGAGAATTGACCGAGTGAAAATATTGCTCTATGTTTAGGCACTATACCTTGAAATAACCTGAGATATACTTCCATTTGCTCAGGCACTGGGAGCCAGTCCGATGTGTTAGCTCTCTGCCTACTTTAGCCCAATGACCTGTAAGGTAACAGAAAGAAAGATGGATAACAAGTTAAAGTGAATGTGAATGAAAATTACCAACTGGTTACATCAACTGTTAAACATTTCTAAGAAATATTAGTGATGATTTTTTTCTAAAGTAAGTAAGTAAGTAAGTAAAGTTTTTTTCTATTATAAAGTAACCTGAAATCTGAGGTTTTTCCATCATGGCCACTGAGCATGGTAATAGATGAACACTTCCTGTGCTGTCAGCAGTCATCATTATAATGACAGACACAGTACAGGGAAAGGACACCTATATAGAGATAACACTGGTGTGCCCTGTTCATGTTAGGGTACGTGAACACAGCTCATCTTCGCCCTTCCTACAAAACTAAATGAGTCCATCTCCAGACTAGTTTCCAATGGTTGATGTGGTTCCTGTAAAGAGTCTTTCTAAATGCAGCTAAAATACAGTGTGGCTGCCTTCATATTAATAGAAAAAAAATAATAAAAAAATAAGAACATGCTTCAGTACATGGCTGTGATCAATAAAAAAATTTTTTTAACCCCTTGAGGACCAGGCCCAAAATGACCCAGTGGACCGCGCAAATTTTGATCTTAGTGTTTTCGTTTTCCCCTCCTCCCCTTCTAAGAGCTTCAGCACTTTCAGTTTTCTATCTACAAGCCATGTAAGTGCTTGTTTTTTACAGGAATAGTTGTACTTTGTAATGGCGTCTTTCATTTTACCATAACATGTATGATGGAACCCAAATATATTACTTATGAAGATATAAATAGGTGAAATCGTAAAAAAGAATGCAACATGGTAAGGTTTGGGGGGTTCCTGTGTCTACGTAATGCACTATATGGTAAAAGCGACATGATACTATTATTCTATAGGTCAGTCCGAACACAACCATATGCAGGTTTACGCAGATTCTCTAATGTTATATATTTTTTTTTAAATGAAATCCTTTTTTTTGGCAATTAATTATAAATAAAATGGGCCTATTGTGACGCTTATAACAGTTTTATTTTTTCACCTATGAGGCTGTATGGGGTGTCATTTTTTCCGCCATGATCTCTAGTTTTTATTAATACCTTATTTGTGAAGATCGGACGTTTTGATCACTTTTTATTAATTTTTTTTATATATAATGTAACATTAAATCGGTAATCCACGCACTTTTTCCCCTATTTTCGTGTACGCCGTTCTCCATGACGCTTGTAATATTTTAATAGATTGGACAATTACGCACGCTACGGTATATTATATGTTTGTTTATTTATTTTTATATGTTTTATTTATATAATGGGAAAGGGGGATGATTTTATTGGGGGAGGGGTTTTGGGGTAGTGTATTGGTGTTTTTAACTTTTTTTTTTTTTTACACATTTGAAGTCCCTTTGGGGACTTTGAGGACTTTTACATACACTAGTGTGATTACACACACTGATCATTGCTATGCCATAGGCATAGCATTGATTAGTGTTATCGGCGCTCTGCTCATTGAGCCTGCCTGTGCAGACTCAGTACAGCAGATCGCCGATCGGACCGCACGGAGGAAGGTAAGAGACCTCCGGCGGTCCGTTTTACCGATCGGGACCCCCGCAGTCACACTGGGGGGGTCCCGATCGGCAAGTGACCGGGGACTCCCCCTGTCACTTACACTTAAAGGGGTTAATGACACGCGGCAGCGCGATCGCTGCAGCGTGTCATTACCAGTAAGGTCCCGGCTGCTGATTGCAGCCGGCCCCCACCTGCTATGAAGCGCGCTCCGCTCCGGAACACGCTTCATAGCGGGAGAACCACCCAGGACGTACAGTTACGCCCTAGGTCGTCTGGGGACAGACTTCCATGGCATAACTATACGCCCTGGGTCGTCTAAGGGTTAAAGAAGAAGTCTGGGCAAATTGATTTGTTTTTACCAAGTCCTGGGGAGGATAAAATCAATAACAGGGTCCCCACTCAGACCAGGAAGTGGCCGGGATCAGATCAGCGGTATGTGGCCACCATCGCTGGAGCAGGGGAGGTAAGAAGACGTTATTTGTTTTATCCTCCCCCTACCCAGCACTTCTCCTTCTGTTTAAGTTAACAGATGCAGATACAAATACATGATGACTACGGTCAGTGTCTCACCTACACCGTACTTCTTAGTCAGCTCAACTAGCTTATCCTCTTCCTCCCGAGTCCATTTACCCTTTTTGATATCCTTGTGAAGGCCTTTACAATACCTGACAGAATAATCAAGTGAGAGATTATAAGCAGCATGCCAGAGAACTGGTATATCATTAATAGGATCAATTTTAGCAACAGCAAAGTATATATCTAGTGCAAACAATGAGAAATCTACCCAATGTCCATAAATTGAGCCAAAATTGTGGTAAATTTAGCCAAACTTCTATGGTCGGACGCAGGTGCAGAGGGAAGGTTGGGTTCCTGTGGAAACATCCCAGGCGAGTTCCATGAACGAGTCTTTTCCTGGAGGGTTTCTTTATAAACTATTTTCTCTTAAAGTGTCTTTGTCATTAAAAAAAACAAAACTATTGATGTCACAGATAAGTAGTTCCTGATGAGTAATGCACCCCTAACCTGACCTGGCGAATGACCTGGCGGTGCCAATGCATACAGCATATAATGCATTTGTCATGGTTAGGCACTCTTGCAATCAGCATCAAATGTGAACTGTGTGGTGATGCATATAGTGCGTCAGTACTGTACAGGGAGGAGAGAGTCCAGCACTAAGCAGGAGTCCCTGCACACCTTCTATGCCATGATTTACCACCAGAGTAGCATGTCTCAGGAACAGAATAGTGTGCCGCCAATCATGTTGCTCACAAGTACATCTGTAGTCTTAGTGACCCGTCACCCTATTACACCAAACATTCTGACCAATGGTGTAACAACTGTGAAAAGAGAACGATTAGCCGACATGCATGATGTTGGCTGATTGTGGTCTTTTAACGGATTGAAAAATCCTGATCACAATAGCAACAGTCTGCTGTACGTCTCTCTGTGCAATAGGAGCGGCAGCAGCAGACCGCCACTCTCTTCAATGGACCACCCGGACAGCCCCTGCTGCTCCCTATGTGCTGTCTGCGCATGTAATAGCACAGGCAGCAAGTGGGGAACGAGGATTGAGCAATCGTTGATCAGACAGTTCGGCGATCACTTCCTCCTCTTAATCAAGCCAGGTAATATGGCCCTAAGGGTCAAATCAGACAGATATTACCCCAGGTAATAAAACCAACGAGTATTGTCCAGCATTGTCACTAACATCAGTCATGTCTGTAAATCTGAGATGCTTATCTAGTCAAAATCATAAAATGTAATAACCTTTCACGGCACTGGATATCAGTTCTTCCAGGAACTTCCAAGCGAATCTTGTACCAATCCTTCTCTCCGTATTTCTCGACAGCTTTTAGTAAGCGCTAAAGTAATTATGAACATAAAAATAACAAATTAGAATTATCGAATCTAGGGACAGGGTTACTTATACCAGTCATGAAAAAAACAATGACATGCAGATGCAATGCTTCTCCTCCGCTCAGTCTTCCTCTCCGGATCCCGTGGCGCAGCATGAACTCCGGAGCGGCCTGACCGCTTAGCCAATCACTGGCCGCGGCGGTCCCAGCCAGTGATTGGCTGAGCGGTCTGACAGCTCAGTCAGGCCGCACCGAAGCTGATGCTGTGACGCGGGACCCGGGGAGGAAAACGGAGCGGAGGAGAAGCCCTGCTAGGTAATGTATGCTGCTTCTCAAATAGTCGTTGCCCGACGCTCACCACTATTCCACGCATCGATATTTTTAGGTTTGGGCCTAAATAAATGATCAGCCGATGACACGATCATGGGCTGATCGTTTTCTCTATTTCACCGAGCAATAATCGGCTGAATTGGGCCGATTATCGCTCCGTGGAATAGGCCCCTAAAACAGTATCCCCACTCCCGGGACAATACTAATACATTATGCTGGGTGGGGAAACTCTCCATTACAGGGCTTACCCGTCCATAGCCTCCGTAACATACGGGACGTGGGAATAAGCCCTAAGTGTATAAACTGGCTAATATCTACAAGTATTTGTGACTTCCAGGTTTTGACCCTTACCTCATCTTCTTCTTTGCTCCAGTGACCCTTCTTCAGAGAGGGATCCAGGCACTTTGACCAACGATGAAGGAGCTGCATGGAGTCCCTGCCCTCCATGAAATAAGAAACTAAAAAAAATACATCAAGTTAGTGTCTTTGATTATGTATTTACAATTATAGGTCTAATTAACATAGGAAAAAAGTAAAGCTTCATGCCTTTCCCTGTTTCCATGCCTGTCTAACACCTCCTGGTTTTTTGGATTAGAAAAGTAAGGGTACTATTACACGAAAACAATTTTTCGACGATCAACAATCTCAAATGACTGCTTTGGCGAAAGACCTGAAATCGTTCACACAATTACACGGAATGATGATCGTTACTTATGATCGTTCTTGCGGTCGTCTTGTCGTCGCTATTGCGTTTATCACTACTGCGAACGACGTCTTATTCCATGCGAACGATTTGCGAACAATCAACAATAAAAACAGGTCCAAATTCTATCAAACGACTAACGATTTCTTGTTGGTCGCTTATTCTTGTCTGCTATTACAGCAAACAATTATCGTTCAAATCCGAACAATCATCGTCCTGTGCAATAAGGCCCTATGTTTACATAAATTCTGGAAGTTTAGGGTGCGTTTACACAGAGAGATTTATATGACAGATTTTTTAAGCCATAGCCAGAAACAGACTATAAACAGAGAACAGGTCGTAAAGGAAAGACTGAGATTTTACCTCTTCTCAAATCCATTCCTGGCTTTGGCCTTAAAAAATCTGTCAGATAAATCTCTCTGTGTAAACATACCATTAGCTTGTATAATAGCTGTTATATGAATGCTCATTTAGCTGACAGCAATCTCCCCTGAACCCCCAACCCATTACATGTGCACACTCAAGCTCAGCTGAGCATGCATGATTTCTGATTGTGGAGATTTAAGTAAACACTCCCAGGCTTCTCTGGCGGTGGCTTATCAGACAGAGATCAAAAGTACCTGTAATGTAAAATCCAATATGCCTGATCCTTTCCTCCCCGACATCACTCATGGGGGCTGAGCTGGGAGGCCACCATACACATTAAAGAGTCTGCCAATCCCAGTATAATCAATTGGCTGAAACATATCTAACATAATGGCTGGCTTTAGTTTTCTATGTATTTCTACAGAAAAAAAAAAATAGGCAAAATATACCAGAATTACAAACCTGTGTGAATATGTCATACGCAGCCCCTGCCAAATAACATATATCTGTTGTACTATACTAGCCTTCTTATGATAAAGTATTTGTGCATTTAAGTATGTACAGTATGATTGAAATACTCACTCTTACGGTAAGGTATGTGCAACCCCACTCTCATTCGCTGGACAAACTGCATCAGCATCTCATCTTCTTCCTTGGTGAACTCTTTCCTCTTGAAATCTTTGTTGTGTAGCTGGTACTGCTGGAGACACTGGAAGGCCGTTCTGTTTGTCTAAAAAGAATGAAATATGAAGCACCATTAAAACATCTGAATCTCTGACAATGAGAGATGAGCAAACCTCGAGCACCGAACTCTCTGCATTTGATTAGTGGTGGCTGAAGAAGTCGGATAGAGCCCTAAGGGTCCTATTACACAGGGCGACTATCTGCTCAATCAGGCCCATTCAGACAGATATCTCCCCATGTAATAAAGACAACGATCAGCCAAGGACCCAATCATTGGCTGATCTTTGTCTTTCAGCTGGTCCAAAAATCATCGTCTGATGACCAAGCATTGCTCCGTGTAAGGCTAGGTTCACACTGCGTTTTTTTGCAATCAGTTTTTTCATCCGTTTTTTGCAAAACGGATACAAAAATAGTGTCAGCTACGTTTTTGTGTCCGTCAAAAAAAACCGGATCCCTTTTGATATGTTTTTTTTACAATGGAAAAAACGGGTCAAAACGGATGCACACAAATGCATCCGGTTTTTGCAAAAAAACGGATAGAAAAACGCAGTGTGAACCCAGCCTAATAGGAGGTTTGTGGTCAGCAAATGATGAAAGTGCAGAGGACATAATAAAGCTATAATTTACCTCTCCACGCTCCCCAGTGTCCTTCCAGCTTCTCCTCGCTCACCGCAGCCCCCTCTGAAGCAGTCTCTGCAGTGACAGGCTGCTTAGCCAATCACTGGCGGCTCAGTCCTGCCTCACACAGTGATTGGCTGAGCAGCTTGTCACTTCAAAAACGTCTGAGAAGTGCCAGAGGCAGCTGCTGGGGATGCGCAGAAGGAAGAGGTGTGGAGAGATTAAGTATTGCTTTATTATTTTCTATATATGCAGCAAGGGCTACACGGACAACGATGACAATGTAGCAGATTGGCGCTTGTTTTCATAGAGAAACGGGCTGTGTTATATATCCCTAATTCTACCATGGATACACTTGTTTTCCAGGCATCCAACTTCTGCAGCCACCAGTACTCAAATGCAGAGAGTTCGGGTTCAGATGAGTCTGAGTGTGCTGGAGGTTCTCTCATCTCTAAAGACAATCAGGAATGTAAAATTGACACGCTAAAGCAGAGTTACTGTAAGACACTCACTGCTAGCTCCTCGGCTATTAATTCCCAATTGACGAAGTTGTGTTTTTCTGCTATTTCTTGTAATTTTTTATTTTCGTCTTCTTTCCAAGGCTGATTGTTGATGTCCGGATGCAGATGATTCATCCAAATCTTGCTAATTCTGTCTGCGCTGTGAATGCCTTCAAACTGTGAAGAGAGATTTCCAAATGTCAGGTTATGATTACAAGAAACATTTCCATTCCTATGTTAGGTTTCCTACAGTAAGGGACATGCAAACTCTCTGGTTTATGTGAATAAAGTTTAACTAGGGTGCAAAATATGCACACAAGAGAACAACACGCTTTTTCTACATGTAAAGAATGTTTCGTTGAATCCGTATCACTTCTGCAGCATAAATCGACAGGAAAGTTAGACAAATTCCTAATGTACATTAATTATGGAAAATGCACATATACTGCGATTTCCCTTAATTTAGTAGATGAGACAGGCTTCAGATTCTCTAAAAACCGGGACATCCCAAATCAGGTGTAATTCATATGGAGTGTCCAGCAGGGGGCATACTATATGTAGAAGTCTATGTAGTGTATTGTATATGGAACTGTATGTAATGTAGTGTTAGTAATTTGTTACAGTACACTATCACAGGGACACTTGTATCTCCCTAGACTTCTACATATAGTGTGCCCCCTGCTGGACACTCCATAGGAATTACACCTGGTTTTTTAGAGAATCTGAAACCTGCCTGATCTACTAAATTAAGGAAAATAGCAGTATATGTGCATTTCCCATAATTAATCTACATTAGGAATTTGTCTGACTTTCCTTATGTAATAACATATTAAAAAATACGCTTTGGCCGGAGTTGCCCTTTAAACTCTGGATTGCAGGTCATTTTATGTGCACAAAGCGTGGACATGTTTCTACACATCTCATCCATTATACTGCTACTGTAATAGTTTGTGGATTCTTCGTATGCAAATCTGTAGTTGAAAATCCACAACATTTCCACCTTTTGTGAACACATTTTTAAAGAAGAATTCTTATATCTGTCTATGTCTAATATAAAAGTTCACCCGGGTGCTGGAATCATAGCTTACACTCCTTAGTACTGCTCTATAGTGTCCTCCATGCTTCTGCTGCCTCTGGGGGTCCGTTATACACACACACACTGGAACCTGTTCCTGTATGTGTGTGTCTGTTCCTGCAGTGTTGTGAGCCATAGAGGTTAGACCTCACCCAGTAGCTCCGGGATAAGAAAATTTGAGATGGAGCCTACAGAGCATTAATCTGGTGGAAAATGTCATATACAAGTTATATAATGACTAGAAACAGTGCTACTCCTGAAAAGTTACCTGAAATCACAGATGTGCTTTAAAGGGAACCTGTTCACCTCCATCACCTGCACCAGAAGTCATTACAATGATCTCCCAGCAGCTTCCCTCTGTCCTTGACTGATATCTCTCTCACTCAGGTCTATGAATCAAAGCTGGTGGGGTTGAGAAAAACTCCTGGCAGGTACTCCATTAATCTTACTTCCGTATTTTAAGGCATGGTATAATTTACTTTATTCTTCCAATATGCTTTATAGGGGCTTGCATGGCATCAAAATAGCAAGGGGGCCTGCTGCACACAGCCATACTATGTTATAAACAGCTGTGGAGTGGCACCCACATAGAAATATGGGAGCAAATCCCACAGGCTGGAGGATGAGGAGGGCAGACACAAGGCAGTCTGCAAAGGCGCAACATATAGGCTGTGTACAAGTATAGAGAGAAAACAGAGCACACTGTAAAACCGGTAAAAGCAACATTTTTAATAAAGACCTATGAAGGGACTGTTTTTGCACCAGTAATAAATACAAAGACTGTGCTTTTCAAAAGGCGTCTGCAGCCATAAAGTAGTAGAACAAAATCATAGCATGCTCCATTGCATGCCATATTACATATTTGCATTGCCAAATCGGGCTGATTATCGCTCTGTGTAACAGAGACAACAATCAGCCGATGAAATGATCACTGGCTACACGTTTCTTTAGGTCCAGACCTAAAATCATTGGGTGTCGGGCGCACATCGCTACGTGTAATAACGATGTGCAGCTGACGATTGAACAAACAGTTAATACATTACCTGTCCACCCTCCCGGCTCACCTTCTCCTGCGCTTTTCATGCATCCCGGTGCCGCGTCTGCAGCTTCTGAGCCGCTCTCTGAGCTGACAGGCTGCTCAGCCAGTTGGCTTCATCGGCCCATTTAATAATACCCTTAGTCTCCAGGCCTATATATCTGACATAAGCCTCCTGAAAGGGCATCATACACATGGAGCCTATGCACTAACCTACAGCCTCCAGCCTCCTTTGATCCTACTTAGAATCTACAGCCCAACTTACGTTGACATTAGAAATCTTCTCCCAGTCATGATCGTCAGTTCTCTTCCCCAACAGAGTTTCCTCTGGAAGGCGGCTAAATGAAAAAAAAAAACAACAATAAAAAAACCCCACACATTAAAATAAGTTTACACTTGACATCTGATCACACACAACAATCTTTACTGCTTTCTCACTAAGATGGCAGCATGTAAAAAGTCTGCAAAATGTAAAGACTTGTCTAAAAGTAGAAGACATGCTGTTTTTATCTACAATAAGGTTCACTGCTGTTCATCGGTTATGTTTGATATTGTAGCTCAGCCCTATTTTCTAAAAAGCTGATTACAAAGCAAAACTGCAGCCAGTCACGTATTCTCTTTAAGTAGTCTCTATAAGGGATATATTATAATGAGCCAAGCTGCATTCTGACAGTCTTAAAGGGTTATTCCGGGCTAGGGGTATTTTATGTGTATGGCTGGGGAGGAGGTGGATATAGACGCCACCGGTCACTTACCTCCCCGGTGCCAGTGCCGGGTCCCCGATCGCACAGTCTTGATCTCCCTTCCCGCTGCCTGGTCTGAGCTGCGACGCCTCAAGGCCACTCAGCCATTCAGCAGTCGTAGCGGGACCGCGCCTCGGCTGCTGAACGGCTGAGTGGCCTTGAGACGCGGCCCTGGAACCGGGGAGGTAAGTGACCGGCGGCGTCTATATCCCCCCCTCCCCAGCCATACACTGAAAAAAAACCTAGCCCGGAGTACCCCTTTAACTTTTATACTATCAAATCTATTTTGCTATATGAGGCCTTGATTTTTGTTGGATGAACTATAAATATTTTTTTTTTTAAATATTAAAAGTTACCAATGTACAGATGGGTATATTATCGAGTAATTTAAAAGGGATTATCCAGGATTAGAAAAAAACACAGCTACTTTTTTTGCAAAAACAGCGACACCCCCGTCCTCAGGTTGTGTGTGGTATTACGATTTAGTCTGAACTAATTACTATTACTGTACACCTATGTGGTGTTTTAATTGTTTTTAATCATGTCTGTTTTGGTGTTTTTCCTTGCTACTGGATCATTTTAAAATATTTTTTATATTTCATTGAGTGGTGTTCGCTTTAAATATATAGTGTCCAGCTTTTTTTCTTCTTTTTAGTTGTGTATTGCAATTTAGCTGCAACGAGCAGCAAAACCTCAAACGAGTGGTGCGGTTTCTTTTAAGAAAGCGAACGTGTTTTTCTAAGCCTGAAAACCCCCTTTAAAACAAAATAAAAAAAACTACAAAAAAATGTTGACTTACTTAACATCGTCTATTTCCCGCTCTACCTCTTGGATTTGCTTTGTAAGAATCTTTTTATCAATATCACTTTTGGCAGCATCTCTCTTCTGCTGAAGATATTCCAGCCTGTAAATAAGTCACAGTTACACACGTGTATCAAGTATTCAAAGTATTCAGGATTAGGAGATGACCTGCATCAGTGCATGTCAGGTTGCCCTATACAGAAAAGACAAATACACCCCCACCCCCGCCTTATTGGCTGTATGAGGCAAGCCTTTAAAGTCTGCCATGAGGCAAAGAGTTCCATTGTCCTGAATTTCATTTACAGGATTTACAACAACTTACTTAAATAATTTTGGTTGAATCATTCTCTGTAATCCGTCACTCAGGACTGCCTTTCTTAGTTCTTCTTTATCATTAGTCCTCCCTGCATATAGGAATACAATGGATACAACCAGATTCAGCTTCTTAAGTGAACAAAGAAAAGTAACACCATTATTTCACTTTGGTCTGTGAAAATTTTTGTGTGGTGCTCCATCAACCAGATCTCCAGCCCTAAAGGTCCAAGATTAAACAATATAGAACCTTGACAGACTCTGATGCCCCGGGGAGGCGGCTGCAACATGTTGAAAGACAAACAACTTCAATGATCAGCAGACATGAACGATGTCAGTTGATCGTTGCTTCCTATTCCACGGGACGATTATCGGCCGAATACGGCCGATAATCGTTCTGTGGAATAGGGCCTTAAGGGAAGATTATCTGGCTATATATTCCCTGTGCAGCAGCATGTATTTAAACATTATATGGCAGCTATCCAAATAAAAAAACAGCCATGTAATGCAGACAAGACAGGTTAATGGGATTTTGGTCACTAATGACTAGGAAGGTGAACTGGACATCAAGGAAACAACTCACATTTTTTACAGCATAATTCTTTAAAGTTTTTCACAATGTGAGAGGATCTCTCTATCATCTCCGGATTGGCTGGAGGCCCCTGCAAAGAAATAATCAGAAATCAACTATTAATATTCACTAGATTGCCTACATTCAGAACACTGAAAAGTAATACAATGGGGCAGATTTTAAGGTGCATTTTCCTTGACGGCACAAACATTTGCCAGAATTTGGCTTAGTTTAATATAAAACACCTTCTGTGTGATATAATAACCGTATCTATACTATATGAGCCATTTAGTCCAGCAGAGATAATTGCCTGACAATTTATTAAAAAAAAAAAAAAAAAAAAAGGCCAGGTCTAGGGCTCGGCAATTAATCACGGGAAAAAACGAAACCGAATATGGCCTTGGTTAACCAACGGGATCACCTGCAGGTTGGTTTTGCAGCTCTATTCCAGCTGGCTGTGGCTGGGTTGTAATACCACATGCAACCTAAGAGCAAGTGTGGCACTGTTGGTAGAACAGCTGTAGTTTCATAATCCTGGATAAACCCTTTGAAGGGTTAACCATTGAAAACAAGAGGGTGGGTCAAGCATTTACATGTACTGGAGATTTTGTTCAGTTTAATAGG
Source organism: Dendropsophus ebraccatus (assembly GCF_027789765.1). Lineage (NCBI taxonomy): Eukaryota > Metazoa > Chordata > Amphibia > Anura > Hylidae > Dendropsophus > Dendropsophus ebraccatus. The sequence goes on along the minus strand of NC_091463.1, from coordinate 21,952,290 downwards.
AAAAACCTGTTCAAAAATGCTAAGAACACTTACCACTCCAGTGACTTTATCTTTAAAGTATGGTTTACTGAAATGGCCAATGGACAGATTTGCTGGATAGGGTTTTACGTTTCCAGCCCGCTCAGTTCTCCGTCCAGCAAGTTCCCACAGCAATTCTTCCTGAAAACACAAGAATCATGAAACCTGCCATCTCTTAAGACAAGAGAGAGCGAGCGAGCGACAACCTGTCAGGTCAGAGAGCGGGTAAGAACCAGGGGGGGCTGCCCGGGTGATCGCTATATTGTCAGGCCAGCCCATAGAAGATAGCAGTGATCTGCTGCCGGCACTCCTATTCCGATCACTGTTGATTTTTCAACGTGTTTCAATTGTGCATGTCGGCTGATCGTTGTCTTCTATTACACAAAGCGTTTTTACGGCCGATAATCGCTCTGTGTAATTGGGCCTTTACCTGGTTAGCCTTACATTGTAAAGGTAAAACCTCCGCCCCCACCCCCCAAACACGCACCTACCTGCTGTACTTTGTTCTGAGACAGAAGAAGTTCCAGCTCCTGAAGCTTCTCTTGTATGACTGCCTGATAGACAAGGTTCATCTGCAAGCACATCTCAGCTCTGTTCCCTCCATCCTCCAAGACAATTTCATCCTAAATTTCATGATTAGTAGATAGACAAGTTAAAATTAAAGCCTACATAGCGCAATTTTTATTTTTAAACAACGGGGATTGTGATCATGAGCAGTTTTGCAATTTTTATTTTTTAACCCCCTCGCGATTTTCTTAGTTTTTTCATTGTCGCCTTCTAAGTGCCATAACCTTTTTCGTTCTTCAGTTGACATACATATATGAGGGCTTGTTTTTTGCGGGACAAGTTGTACTTTCTATCGGCATCATCTTTAGGTGCATATAACTTTACGATTGCTTTCTTTTCCAAAAACAAATTAACAAAATAGAGCACGTCTGGTGTTCTCTTTTTTTCATTTTTAGTTTTATAGCGTTGACCATGTGGGATGAATAATGAGATAATATTATAGGCCAGTTTATTACGAATGTCGCGATACCAAATATGTGTGTGTTTTTATTTATTATATAAAAATTATTTTGAAAGCGGAAATTATGTAGTCGTATTTTTTAGATCTTTAATCTTTAGATCGCTAATATAGTTGCCACCTGACAGGACTCGGAGACAAAACCAGGTAGGCACAAATACACGGCACACCTGGGGGTCTACATTACAACCCCTGCTGCTATAGAAAATAATCTGCATCCCAGCTACTGTATCACCCCAGTGCTGATGGGGGTGACAAAAGCCCAGAAACCACTTAAATGCCGCACTCACAATTTACCCAAAGTATCTAAGGGGTTAAACTACAAAGACAGAAAGTTTCTCTGCTCTTGATGGTTAGACAGGGGCCCTGCTGTCATGCAGAATCCAAGATCCTTTGATATTCTGAACAGGGGACCAGTGCCAGGCTACTTTTGCCTCGCTTACATAAGACTTGTTGTGGCCATTAAGGTGTTAAAGTTTTCTATGTTTAAATCAACGTTGTACATACAGCCAAACTGTGCTCCAAGCTCAATCTGTGACAATATTTGGTCTTTTCTCTGTTCAAAAAACAGACCAAACACAGGACGTCCCAGTCCTCTGCACGGCCACCCAAGGAAAGACACCTGTTCATCATGCAGGTTGTATATCAACTGAGGGCAATTAACTTAGACTAATTATATTATCAGCTATACATGCCTACCAGGAGACAATGCTCTTTGTTTTATAACTTTAGTCAGTATAATGTCACTTTGCGCTTACAAAGTTTTTGGTAGTGTGTAACAGGAGAGCTGACCATACAATGCGAGCACTCCCAGGATTCTCTGCTACTGAATGTGGACACACAGAGTATATTATAAAACTACTTACAATCACAACTCCTGTTGATTTCTTTAAAGGGAACCATTCACCCCGTGGCCCCCGTTAGAAACAGACAAACAGTTACATAAAGGTCAATATACTTACCATATCACTCCCGGTCCCGTCCCGGATCTCGTTGTTGACACGGAGAAATCGCCGATTCTTCTTCTCGCGCCCATTATGGTAATGAGCGCCGCCGGCCCGAAGTCCAGCCTTCTCCCCGCCTCCGACACTTGATTGACGCCGGGTCTTCTTCCTCCTCGTCTTCTTTCTTTTCGCCGGATCCCGCGCAGGCGCCGTGACGGTCGTTTTCGGCGCATGCGCAGTTCACAATTGAAGCCGCTCCACAGCTTCAATGTTTACTGCGCGTGCGCCGATTGTCAGAGCTGAAGTGACGTGTTGGACTTCGCGCATGCGCGGTACACAGGAACGTCACGAGCACGTATCCTGTTTACCGCGCAGGCGCAGAAGAGATGACGAGACCTTCGCAACGGCGCCTGCGCGGGAATTCGTGAGGAGACTGAAGACTGAAGACGTCAATCAAGTTCCAGGAGGCGTGGATGGGCGGCGACGAGAAGAGGACCTCATGAATAAGTTGGACTCGTCCGTCGTTTCCTATGGACGTTGGACTCATCTCAGCTCATTACCATAATGGGCGGGAGAAGAAGAATCGGCGATTTCTCCGTGTCAACAACGAGATCCGGGACGGGACCGGGAGCGATATGGTAAGTATATTGACCTTTATGTAACTGTTTGTCTGTTTCTAACGGGGGCCACGGGGTGAATGGTTCCCTTTAAAACAGATTGCGACAGTGCCTCTTTAAAGGAGTGCTCAAGCCTTATAAAAGCAATGGCCTATCCTCAGGACCAATATCTCTAATCGATATTAGATTATCGGGTCCGATTTCCAAAACACCGCCCACCCTTGTTTTAACTGTTCTGTACTTGCACTGTAGTACTATCAGTAGCAGAAATGTGCACTGCTCCATTCAAGTGAACAGCATGATGCTGCAGTATCTAGCACAGGAGCTGCTAACAGTACAGTGATACAATGTCTAGAGCATGGGTCCATTTACACAGAAAGATTATCTGACACATTGTCTGCCAAAGATTTGAAGCCAAAGCCAGGAATGGATTTGAAAAGAGGAGAAATCTCAGTCTTTCCTTTATACCCTGATCTCTGTTTATAGTCTGTTTCTGGCTTTGGCTTCAAATCTGTCAGATAATCTTCCTGTGTAAATGGGACGTAAGAGGTGAAATAAACCACCTGGCCTCTTCAATCAGCTGTTGGTTTGGAGTGCCTGGATGTGGACACCACTAATGTATATTTTATAAGGCAGAATAAGATAATCCCTTTAACATATATGCTCAGTTTAATTTGCTCAACTCTTATACAGTAAACATGAAGCTGAACACACAATGCCACGTCCCCGATGCATGCTTACCGCTTCAATGTCTTCATCCAAACCATCTGCACTATCAGAGTCCTCTATAAACAGGGAAAAAGACACATTGAATAGAAGCATTCCATAAAAAACTCCATCACATTCTATAATACACATTCTGACACTATGTTCCACTGGACAACACCCTCAGAAGTGACCCCCAGGGGAGGCTTCTGTAATGGCGCCTGTACACATCAGTGTTGGCCAAATGCACCAATATTGGCGAGATGAATATTGAGGTTTCATTTGTCTCATTGGAAATAAGCTAGAAACAGATGTCTGGCAGCGGCTTATTCCATATGCCCACTGAGAACAGAAGTTGAGGCCGGCATGAATATGTATGGAGGGTTAAGAGGAAAAGCTGTCAGTCATGTGAGTGTTTGGAAGACGGCTATCTACAGTATGCAGCCACCGTCACCCCAGGCAATTTACTATTCATGCTTTGGGTCCATCCTCTGTGACGTCCTTTTAAAAAACGATAGACAAAAAGATTTAAAGGAGAAGTCCGGACGGGAAAAAAAAAAAGGATCATTACCACAGGGGGTAGGGGGAAAATTAAAAAAAAAAATAAAAAAAAATCATAGTCACCTATCCTGATGCCCACACACAGCCGCGTCCTGGACCCTGCCCGCTGTATTCGGAGCTCCCTTCCGACTATGTCACAACCAGGACATAGTCAGTCAGTGACTGGGGCGGGACACCACTGTAGTCACTGATTGGCTGAGCGGCTAAATCCCACCAGTCTGTGACGTGGATATCGGGTCATGATGTACCTGGAACCAGGGAGAAGACGACAGGCGGCGGGGTCCGGGAGTTCTGTGTCATGACACAGCATGGGCTTTGGGAGCGGGCAGCTTACTGCCGGCTACAGTGCTGCAGCTTGGGAGGTAAGTGGACATCATTGTTTTTATCCACCCCCTGCCGGGCCATAGTTAAAAAATGTCTCCCGCCCGGAGTACCCATTAAAAAAAAAAAAAAATTAAAAAGTATACCCCATAGTATGTGTTTTCTGCTGTGATGATTCTATGGATACATTGATCATATCATGCCATGAAGGATATTTCCAGAAATGCTGTAAAGGAACCGACCAAAGCAGTACGATTGCCTGACAGGAACTGTCCGGAGCAGGAGAGGTTTTCTATGGGGATTTGCTGCTGCTCTGGACAGTTCCTAACATGGACAGAGGTGGCAGCAGAGAGCACTGTGTCAGACTGGAAAGAATACACCACTTCCTGCAGGACATACAGCAGCTGATAAGTACTGGAAGACTGGAGATTTTTATATAAAAGTAAATCACAAATCTATATAACTTTCTGACACCAGTTGTTTTGAAAACTTATTTTTTTCCTTTGGAGTACCCCTTTAAAAGGTGATCTCAGTGATCAACATTTATGCCCTATCACGTGTCAGAGTCCTGCCCCAAATCCCTGCACTTCAGCACATCCACAATGAGGAGCTGTATATATAACTGTATATAGCGGTCTGTTATATGCACTACCACTCCATATAACTGTATATAGCGATCTGTTATATGCACTACCACTCCATATAACTGTATATAGCGGTCTGTTATAGCCACTACCACTCCATATAACTGTATATAGCGATCTGTTATATGCACTACCACTCCATATAACTGTATATAGCGGTCTGTTATATGCACTACCACTCCATATAACTGTATATAGCGGTCTGTTATATGCACTACCACTCCATATAACTGTATATAGCGGTCTGTTATATGCACTACCACTCCATATAACTGTATATAGCGGTCTGTTATATGCACGACCACTCCATATAACTGTATATAGCGGTCTGTTATATGCACTACCACTCCATATAACTGTATATAGCGGTCTGTTATAGCCACTACCACACCATATAACTGTATATAGCGGTCTGTTATATGCACTTCTACTCCATATAACTGTATATAGCGATCTGTTATAGCCACTACCACTCCATATAACTGTATATAGCGGTCTGTTATATGCACTACCACTCCATATAACTGTATATAGCGGTCTGTTATATGCACTACCACTCCATATAACTGTATATAGCGGTCTGTTATATGCACTACCACTCCATATAACTGTATATAGCGGTCTGTTATATGCACTACCACTCCATATAACTGTATATAGCGGTCTGTTATATGCACTACCACTCCATATAACTGTATATAGCGGTCTGTTATAGCCACTACTACTCCATATAACTGTATATAGCGGTCTGTTATATGCACTACCACTCCATATGACTGTATATAGCGGTCTGTTATATGCACTACTACTCCATATAACTGTATATAGCGGTCTGTTATATGCACTACCACTCCATATAACTGTATATAGCGGTCTGTTATATGCACTACCACTCCATATGACTGTATATAGCGGTCTGTTATATGCACTACCACTCCATATAACTGTATATAGCGGTCTGTTATAGCCACTACCACTCCATATAACTGTATATAGCGGTCTGTTATAGCCACTACTACTCCATATAACTGTATATAGCGGTCTGTTATATGCACTACCACTCCATATAACTGTATATAGCGGTCTGTTATAGCCACTACCACTCCATATAACTGTATATAGCAGTCTGTTATAGCCACTACTACTCCATATAACTGTATATAGCGGTCTGTTATAGCCACTACTACTCCATATAACTGTATATAGCGGTCTGTTATAGCCACTACTACTCCATATAACTGTATATAGCGGTCTGTTATATGCACTACCACTCCATATAACTGTATATAGCGGTCTGTTATATGCACTACTACTCCATATAACTGTATATAGCGGTCTGTTATAGCCACTACTGCTCCATGGAAGAGGTGATAACTGCAGGCTGGAGTAACCCTTTATTGTCTAAGTAACAAAAATAATAAATGATAGATGAAAAAGCTATGACATTTATATGAAGTTTAGCTGAACTCATATACAACTGTGTCTATTTTTGAAAAACAAAATCTGCCCAAAAACCTAGAGTTATAGGAAAGTATAAAGTATAGTAGGCGCCTACCATCATCGGAGTCGTCGCTGCTGCCGGACAAGATCACGTCAATCGATGAAACGTCTGGACCCAAACTTCTCTCAAGTGCTTCAATCTGTCTCTGGATCTTGTCTCTCTCTGCGTCTAGGTCCCTGATAGCCATGGTGCCTGGATGGAAATGACACAAGCATTAGACCTACACACAGAGGAAGGCTGCAGGCTTGGGGCACAGTGGTGTTCCTGACACGGACCTTCTCACTGCCTTGTCTGCAAGGGAAGCAGAGATGCATTGTGGGTAATCATATGCAAAAGCGTTTACATGACATCAGGCAGACTAGAGATCTGGCAGCGTGCAGCAGGCTGAGCCTGGACGGAGTACAACAGCAGTGGGTGTGGTCTCCTGGCCGCCTCTATTAGCATGAATTACCCACAATGCACTTGTCTTTATGTCTCAGGCTGCAGCAGAAAAGCTCCTGGGCTGTGTACAGCCTGCACCAGGAACATTACAGGACTAAAATATTAGGACCTGCATCTTGTTAGGGAACTACAAGTCCCAGCACACCATGATAGCAGGTTTTACTCTTAGTTTTGCAACTTGTTGAACAGTTCTATAGAACCGTTATGTACCATGGTGATCTGGGCATCGCAGTGCTGTGCATTATGTGGGCGCTCTGCGGTCAATCACAGGTTAAAGATGCTCCTTTGTTCGCAGCTCGTTGCTCAGGTACAATGAGCGTTGCTGCTACCCATGCAGGTGAATGCTCCTCCACCTGTGGCGTCATAGGTGCAACAGATTATATACTGGCTTTTTATTACCTATATGGGGAGCAGCAAAGTGGCTTTAGGGTCTGTTCACATGATGCATTCGCTTTTATCACGATTTTTGTGACATTATGGCCAAGTGATGTAGTTTCGCAAAAGCTACAAAATGTGATGTGATTGCATCATGTGCCTAGACCACTTTGGATATAGGCCCTAATTAGAGATGAGCGAACCGGGTTCAGGTCGATCCGAACCCAAAGGTTCGGTATTTGATTAGCGGGGGCTGCTGAACTTGGATAAAGCTCTAAGGTTGTCTGGAAAACATGGATACAGCCAATGACTATATCCATGTTTTCCACATAGCCTTAGGGCATTATCCAAGTTCAGCAGCCACCGCTAATCAAATGCCGAACGTTCGGGTTCGGATCGACTCGAGCATGCTTGAGGTTCGCTCATCTCTAGCCCCGATCCAATGGTATTTGCCATACATACATATATTAAAATTACACCTGGTTGAGAAAGTGAACAAGCTAGTGGAATGCACGCTCACCTGGTGTAGTCGCACACGAATAGGCACAACACTATTGAACGCTTAGGTATCAGTCTGATCCAGGTTATCCAGATCCTCAATCTGTGTCAAATCCTGTGGAGAATTACAGGGCCCAGGAAGCCATACAGGGAGTGTGTCAGAAATAAGATTTTCTATTATTTCCTTCTATCTATCTATCTATCTATCTATCTATCTAGTATATAGATAGATACACCCATCTGTTCCTGGAAGAAGCTGTTGATCATTCAGTGAATGGATGCCTCTTATACTACGTTTACACGGAACGATTATCAGGCAAATTTTCGCGATAACGATCGCATTGAGCGATAATTGTTCCGTGTAAACGCAGCGAACGATCAAGCGATTACCTAAAAATCGTTCATTTTGATCTTTGAACATGTTAATAAATCGTCGTTGATTGTTCGCAAAAAATTCGCAGATCGTTCCGTGTAAACAGTCGTTCACTGATTTTACCTATGTGCGAGATAGGCTTAAGCGATCGCAAAATGAATTTTCTGTACGATATATCGTTCCATCTAAACGCTGATCGTTATTTAAAAAAAATCGTTACTTTGAAATCGCTAATCGTACAATCGGGCGAATTATCGCTCCGTGTAAACGTAGCATATCCATTTACGCAGAAAGATTATCTGACAGATTATCTACCAAAGATTTAAAGCCAAAGCCAGGAATGGACTATAAACAAAGATCAGGTCATAAAGGAAAGCCTGAGATGTCTCCTCTTTTCAAATCCATTCCTGGCTTTGGCTTCAAATCTGTTAGATAATCTTTCTGTGTAAATGGACCCATACTGGTGCCAATCCTCCATGCATACTGGATCTCTCAGAATATAAAGTTTGGGGATCCCCTTGGTTCCAGGTGACACATCTATGTCCATGCATGATGCAGGTGTTCCATGCAAAGTTGAACGTCTGAATTTCTCCTGTAAAAACCATGAGGCTAATAAGTGCGTAACAAAACTGCTGCATGTGAACACAGCCTAAGGCTGCATTCACACGGAACATGGACGTGGAATGCCTGTAACGGATTCCCCCCCACACAGGCGGTATCTCTGATATGCTGCTGGGAGCGGGGGAACTGTATGCATATGTGCCGTGCTGTAATGACAGAGCCGCGCGGCGCATATCCATACAGTTCTCCTGTTCCCAGCATATCAGAGATGCTGCCCTTGTATGAATGCCGCCTTAGGCTGTCTGAAGCTTTCCCATACGGCAGACAGTTCTGCCTAATGTTTTCCTGATGGAGAAAGAGAGCCACAGGTTGGAGAACACTGACCATTTACAAACACTGCATGATAGGAGTTGTAGTTGTAGAACAGGAGAGTATATCTGAAAGGACGCTCAGAGGGTATGTGCACACTAACGAATCGCGGCGGGGGGTCCCAGGCTTCATTCTATGGTTTGCCATAGAAGAATGAGCTGGGTAATTCTTCAGGTGGCAAACCATAGAATGAAGCCTATGGGACCAGCCTAGATGCGAGCGGCCGCCAGCGGGGGCGAGCTGCGGAATCCGCCGGGATTCCATGGTGTGCACACACCCTTCCTCTCTATATTCTAGCTTCTGAATGTAAAGAATAGTGAGGATCTGATTAGTTTTACAACTTCTTACTATACAATCATTGACCTCTAGAGTAAATAACACAGGTGTCAAACTCAGGTCCTCCACCTGTTACAAGACTACAACTCCCATCATGCCTGGACAACTAAAGCTAAAGCTCCGGCTATCCAGGCATGATGGGAACTGTAGTCTTGCAACAGCTGGAGAGCCTGAATGTGACAGCCCTGGGTAATGACATGGTATGGAGGAGGCAGCTGCCAGGGCCTCCAACCTGTTGCAAACTACAACTCCCAGCATGCCATGTTGTAGTTTTGCAGCAGCAATAGCCAGAAGCAGCGATATAGTAACGCATAGAACTGTTACCCACATCAACCAATCACAGCAGAGCTTTTACTGTGGTAAAATAAAAGCTGCGCTGTGATTGGCTGCTATATTGTTATACACGGTAATGCGCACACACAGTGCAACCTATCGCCACCAAGCTCCTGAACAGCGCTCTTCTGCCCCATGAAACGTGAATGTGCCCCCCAACATCGCCATACTGACCCCCGCACCCAATAGGAAGCACGTTGTAGAGAGCAGAGTTGTCACTCCTCTGGTCAGTCACCCGCGCCAGTACACAACCCTCCCCACCTTACCGGCGGCTCAATGCGCCTGCGCCTCCCGCGAAGTTTCTTCCTGAGCATGCGCAGTGCTGTGTACGCGTAGTACGGCGCTGTAATCAAATATCCCCTGTCCTGAAATAATAGAGAGCTGCTGGTCTCCTGTCAGTCCGTAGCAGTATACAGCGCTGCTGGTCTTCAGTCCTCATATCAAGTTGTTGTCAAACTACAACTACCAAGATGCCCCGGGGTATCAATACATATGGAGCATACAGCAATACAGCATAGTAATAGGCAATACAGCAACCGTGCCCCCACATAGTAATAGTACTACTCTTACTGCCTCACACAGTAATAGGCCCCCCAAACAGCAACCGTGCCCCCACATAGTAATAGTACTACTCTTACTGCCTCACACAGTAATAGGCCCCCCAAACAGCAACCGTGCCCCCGCATAGTAATAGGCCCCCCAAACAGCAACAGTGCCCCCACATAGTAATAGTACTACTCTTACTGCCTCACTCAGTAATAGGCCCCCCAAACAGCAACTGTGCCCCCACATAGTAATAGTACTACTCTTACTGCCTCACACAGTAATAGGCCCCCCAAACAGCAACTGTGCCCCCACATAGTAATAGTACTACTCTTACTGCCTCACACAGTAATAGGCCCCCCAAACAGCAACCGTGATCCCACATAGTAATAGTACTACTCTTACTGCCTCACACAGTAATAGGCCCCCCAAACAGCAACCGTGATCCCACATAGTAATAGGCCCCCCAAACAGCAACTGTGCCCCCACATAGTAATAGTACTACTCTTACTGCCTCACACAGTAATAGGCCCCCCAAACAGCAACCGTGATCCCACATAGTAATAGGCCCCCCAAACAGCAACCGTGCCCCCATATAGTAATAGGCCCCCAAACAGCAACCGTGCCCCCACATAGTAATAGGCCCCCCAAACAGCAACTCTGCCCCCACATAGTAATAGTACTACTCTTACTGCCTCACACAGTAATAGGCCCCCCAAACAGCAACCGTGATCCCACATAGTAATAGGCCCCCCAAACAGCAACTCTGCCCCCACATAGTAATAGTACTACTCTTACTGCCTAGCATAGTCATAGGCCCCCCAAACAGCAACCGTGCCCCCACATAGTAATAGTACTACTCTTACTAACTCACACAGTAATAGGCCCCCAAACAGCAACAGAGCCCCCGCATAGTAATAGGGCCCCCAAACAGCAACCGTGCCCCCACATAGTAATAGTACTACTCTTACTGCCTCGCATAGTCTTAGGCCCACCAAACAGCAACAGTGCCCCCACATAGTAATAGGCCCCCAAACAGCAACCGTGCCCCCACATAGTAATACTGCCTCACACAGTAATAGGCCCCCAAACAGCAACAGAGCCCCCGCATAGTAATAGGGCCCCCAAACAGCAACCGTGCCCCCACATAGTAATAGTACTACTCTTAGCGCCTCACACAGTAATAGGCCCCCAAACAGCAACAGTGCCCAATTATACCCCCACATAGTATTAATGTTACCCATACTGCCTCACACAGTAATATGGCCCTCAAACAATAAGAGTGCCCCCACATAGTAATAGTGCCACCCTTACTGCCTTACATTGTAATAGGCCCACCAAGCAGCAATGCTAATAGGTCGTCCATGTAGTAGGTAGACCCCTATATAGCAGGTAGATGCTCAACAAATAGACTAAATGGATCTCCCCATTGGGTAAGTGGGTGGGTAGATAGACCCCCTTTATAGTAGGTATATAGGAGGTTGGTAGTTAGCCAGGTAGACCAACAATAGGTGGTTTCTACTGTGAAAGGGCAAGAGGACATAACTTGATGCATCAATATGACAGTGTCCTACAGCACTGTCAATGGAGCTGAATGGACGGCTGTGCAAACCAAATGCAACAGATCCCATTGACTTTAATAGTGTCTGTCAGGTTTCCCACTCTTTTCTGTAATTTTAATGGTATAAAATAACACTGCATAACACTGAGCAGGGCCGATTTGAGGTTTTCTGCTGCCTGAGGCGAAACCTGAAATGGATCAACTGGTTTCGCCTAATGAGGGAAACAGCCCTGTGGACTGAGCCTAACCCAAAAGAAAACCTCCAAATGAAAGAAATCAGATCCTGGTGATAGGTGTGTGTGTGTACAGGGGCCTAGCTATAAGAGGTGGTGACAGTTACCCCTAGGCCATGATCCCACAACTGCATACACATACAGCTGCAGTCACTAAGGCTACTTTGGCAGAGATTATTTTAATTGTGCAAAAATACATGAAAACTTTCACGTGAAAACACTTTATTATTTTACAAACTTCTAACTTCTTTTCAATTCTGGTATATAAAATGGCCTCCATATTTATGTGTATAATAATGGAGTAATAGAATAGTGCAATTGTGCATGAACTTCTAAAGCCTGCAATGCAGAATATGGCCACAAGATGCCGCTATAGTGCAGAAAATTGCGTATGCCTGTAATATACAACATGACCACGCGGTGTCGCTATAGCGCACATAACGCAGCTTGCTTCTTCCTGATCCTCTTGTAGGATCATTGTGTGACTCCTCCACGTTGCTCCTCTCGTTACCGGCATGGATCTCTGTAAGTAATATCATCTGTATACTGTATATTGTAGCCAGTGTCCCCGCCCTGCACTGTTATGTGTCTCCATGCAGCTCATACATTATAACCCCACCAGTATAAACCTTCCTGACAAGCCAAGGGCATTGGAGTCACCATGCAGCAGGACAGCATCTGGGGCATTGCTGGACTTGTAGTACTACAAATGCAGAACTTGTCCCAGTATGCTCAGACAGGCCTATATATAACTTATTACATGTCTGTCTATAGAGCAGTGTGGGGACTTGTGAATTGCACTGGGATCTGTAGTTGTATTGGTATAATGTGGAGGTACATTGGCCCTTTTCATCATCTTTTATTACCTTTTTTTCTGGGACGTGAAGTGGCCACAAGTAATAATCTCCATTGTTCCAGTACTTATCAGCTGCTGTATGTCCTGCAGGAAATGGCGTATTCTTTCCAATCTGACACAATGCTCCCTGCTGCCACCTGTGTAGATGTCAGGAACTGTCCAGAGAAGTAGCAAATCCCCATAGAAAACCTCTCCTGCTCTCCAGGCTGGAAAGAATACACCACTTCCTGCAGGACATACAGCAGCTGATAACTAGTGGAAGACTTGATTTTTTGATAGAAGTCATAACAAATGTCTGTCACTTTCTGGCACCAGTGGTTTTGAAAGAATAAGAATTTTGGTGAACAACCCCTTTAATAGACTGGACACTTCCGCACATGGTGATGCCAAGTCTGTTAAAGGGCTTATCCAGACTATCCTCACTGTGCAGTGACTGCCGCACCCAGGGATTGTGGTGTCCGACAGCTCCCCCACCCCCTTCCCCAGGTACAGTATATAAGAATACAGTAATACCTCGGTTTTCGAACGCTTTGGAACTCTAACTGCTTGGTATTCGAGCGAAAATTTACCCAGAAGTAGTGTTTGGAATTTGAACTTTGCTCGGTTTTCGAACGTTTTTGTGAGCGTGGATGGTGGGTTGTACCTGGCGAGTTAAGCAGTGGTGAGGCTTCACATACAGTACAGTGCTGTATAAGACTGCTGGAGTGCATATACAGTGCAGTAGTAGTACAGGCAGTGCACCAACATCTCCCATACATTACAGTGCTTGGATGGGGGGGACGCTATACAGTAAAGGATGGGTGAGGAGTTGGTGACAACTGTACTATAATTGCTGGTTCTGATGAACGTTTCTTATGTTTAATGTCCTGTACAGTATAGTGCTGTTCTGTCCTGTCCTGTAGTGATTATACTGAGCACTTATCAGTGTAATAAATGAGTATTGTAGGTAATTATTGGTGGCTGCTGGAACCAATTAATCACATTTACATTATTTCCTATGGGAAGACACTACTTAGTTCTCAAACTGCCTTCTGGAACCAATTAAATTCGAGAACCGAGATACCACTGTATACAGTAAACAGGGGGAAGGGGATCCTGCTCTGTATAGCTCTGTGCTAGGATAAAGAAGGGGATTGGGAACAGCAGGGATTAGGTAGCCCTGTAGTGTCAGACACAAATGTTGGTGGCAGCAGAGGAGGCCGTGTCGCTGCATACTGCTGCCTGTCAACAGAAGCGAAAATCTGAATAAAGTATACATTTAATTTAAAGTTATATTACAAAGTAATGTAACTTTATTAAAGCAATGTATCAAAAATTGTCTCCAGGGTATCCCTTTAAGTTTAAAACCAGTAACATGTCCTGTCACCTATATGTCACCTAGCGCCTGTCATACAGATTCCCCACACATTGGCCAGTGCTTGCCCATCTACCACACACTGGTAGATGAATCTATCTGTATACAACACACTGGTACATGGATCTATCTGTATACTATACACTGGTAGATGAATCTATCTGTATACCACACACTGGTACATGGATCTATCTGTATACCACACTGGTACATGGATCTATCTGTATACTACACACTGGTAGATGAATCTATCTGTATACCACACACTGGTAGATGAATCTATCTGTATACCACACACTGGTACATGGATCTATCTGTATACCACACTGGTACATGGATCTATCTGTATAACACACTGGTAGATGAATCTATCTGTATACCACACACTGGTAGATGAATCTATCTGTATACCACACACTGGTAGATGAATCTATCTGTATACCACACACTGGTAGATGAATCTATCTGTATACTACACACTGGTAGATGAATCTATCTGTATACCACACACTGGTACATGGATCTATCTGTATACTATACACTGGTACATGGATCTATCTGTATACCACACACTGGTACATGGATCTATCTGTATACTATACACTGGTACATGGATCTATCTGTATACCACACACTGGTAGATGAATCTATCTGTATACCACACACTGGTACATGGATCTATCTGTATACCACACACTGGTACATGGATCTATCTGTATACCACACACTGGTAGATGAATCTATCTGTATACTATACACTGGTACATGGATCTATCTGTATACCACACACTGGTACATGGATCTATCTGTATACCACACACTGGTACATGGATCTATCTGTATACTATACACTGGTAGATGAATCTATCTGTATACCACACACTGGTACATGGATCTATCTGTATACTACACACTGGTAGATGAATCTATCTGTATACTATACACTGGTAGATAGATCTATCTGTATACTACACACTGGTAGATGTGTGTATCTGTATACTACACACTGGTAGATGGATCTATCTGTATACTACACACTGGTACATGGATCTATCTGTATACTACACACTGGTACATGGATCTATCTGTATACTACACACTGATACGTGGATCTATCTGTATACACCGGTAAATGGATCTATCTGTATACCACACACTGGTAAATGGATCTATCTGTATACTACACACTGGTAGATGGATCTATCTGTATACCACACACCGGTAAATGGCGCTGTGTCCACCTGATTTTTGATCGACCAGGAAGCTCAGCAGCAGAAATTAGAGGGATCTTCCACTTGGGACAGCTGGTAGAAGGGTCCCCCGACTGTAAGCTGATCACAGTGTGTCTGCTGGTGGATCAATTCCCCTGTGGGGCCACTTTAGGGGACTTTAGGTCCCTTAAAGGGGTAGTCCACCAAAAAAAATTTTCTTTCAAATCAACTGGTGCCATAAAGTGCCAGAGATTTGTAATTCACTTCTATTAAAAAATCTCAAGTCTTCCAGTACTTATCAGCTGCTGTGTGTCCAGCAGGAAGTGGTGTTTTCTTTCCTGTCTGACACAGTGCTCTCTGTTGCCTCCTCTGTCCATGTCAGGAACTGTCCAAAACAGGAGCAAATCCTCATAGAAAACCTCTCCTGCTCTCCAGACTGGAAATAATACAACTTCCTGTTGGGCATACAGCAGCTGATAAGTACTGGAAGGCTTGAGATTTTTTAATAGAAGTAAATTACAAATCTCTGGCACTTCATGGCAGCAGTTGATTTGAAAGAAAAAATGTTTTGGTGCACTACCCCTTTAAAGGGATTGTCCAGGGTCCAATCTGACTTTGGCTGTGAAGAGACTATACACTGGGCAGCACAGTTGTCACTGTCCTTTGTCTGGTAACTATTATTCCTGTATCTCCTATTCTGATAAATAAGATGTCCACACTGCCCTATCTGTACCAGGGGATTCACTCTTCCATTATTTCTTACAGGAACGTCCCAGCATGGACCTAAGGTGCCTTATTGCGTGACCCCCGTTTTTAGGCAACCTTGCAGCCATTAGGATGCGGCTTCACCGCAGTGTTCTGCTCTCTGGCGCCTCCCTGGCGGTTGGAGTAGCACTTGGCGCTGGACTGACAAGCTGGAAATTAAAGGATGAGGCTGGTCCTAAAATCCTCTCCCCTCCTATAGTGCAGGCAGCCTCAGAGGTGTCCCTGCCAACCCCATCAGGGATCGCCCGCTTTGGGCTGCCAGGGTTGAGTCAGCTGAAGACTCGCCAGTCCCATGTACTGAGCTATGACCCCAGGCTTAGGGGCCCGGCCTGGGTTTT
The DNA here is from genome assembly GCF_027789765.1 of Dendropsophus ebraccatus. Classification (NCBI taxonomy): domain Eukaryota; kingdom Metazoa; phylum Chordata; class Amphibia; order Anura; family Hylidae; genus Dendropsophus; species Dendropsophus ebraccatus. The sequence continues at coordinate 21,935,808 of NC_091463.1, read as the reverse complement.
GGAGCAGCTTAATAGTGACCGGCTACGGGGAAACGCCGACCGCCAAGACTGTGAATTCATAGAAGATGACTCTGTCCATCCGTATCACCGGGCTACCAACTATGACTACCGCGGCAGCGGGTTTGACCGGGGGCATTTGGCAGCTGCGGCCAATCACAGGTGGAGCCAAAAGGCAATGGATGAGACGTTCATATTGAGCAATGTTCTCCCTCAGGTTGGTGTCTTTTAATCTTCATTAGAGATGAGTGAACCACTAATTGTACTTTGCAATGACAGGCTGATTTTTTTTCATAAAGTACACTGCAAAACCAGGAAAAAATTCAATGTGTGGTGAAATTGAAAAATTTTTTGTAGGGCTTTTGTTTTTACGCCACTCACACTGGGGTAAAACTGACTTGTTATATATGTTCCTCAAGTCGTTACGATTACAATGATATATAACATGTATAACTTATATTGTATCTGATGGCCTGTAAAAAATTCAAACCATTAACAAAAATATGTTCCTTTAAAATCGCTCTATTTCCAGGCTTATAACGCTTTTATCCTTTGGTCTATGGGGCGCTATGATGTGTTCTTTCTATCGGTACCTTGATGGCGCATATACGACTTTTTGATCGCTTTTTGTTACAATTTTTCTGGATTTGATGCGACCAAAAATGCACAATTTTGCACTTTGGGATTTTTTTTGCGCTTACGCCGTTTACCGTGTGAGATCAGGAATGTTATTAAATAATAATTCACGCGATTACGCACGCGGCGATAGCAAACATGTTTATTTATTGTTTTATTTATTTATAACATGGGGAAAGGGGGGTGAATCAAACTTTTTTTTTATTTTTTTTTAACACTTATGCTAGAAGTCCCCCTGGGGTTAGGGTTATTCCCCCTAGGGGACTTCTAGTATAAGTACAGCCGGAAGCAAGAGTGCTGAGCCGGGATCAGGGCCATTACGGTGCAGACCCCGGCCCCATCCGGATGTGTGGATCGCTCCTCCAGGACAACGTCCTGGGGAGGTGATCCACTCCACTAGACACCAGGGATGGGCTGCAGTAAGTAATCGGATACAGCTGGCAACTCTGACAGCTGCATCCAATTACTTAATTAGCGGGCATGGCGATCAGACCGTGCCTGCTAATAGCCGCGGTCCCGGGCTACAAGCAGCACCCGAGACCGTGGCCCAGGACGTACGGGTACGCCCAGGGGTGCCTAGGGGTTAAAGGAGTTATCCAGCGCTACAAAAACATGGCCACTTTTCCCCCTCTCTTGTCTCCAGATTGGATGGGATTTCAAACTCCGTTATATTGAAGTAAATGAAGCTTAATTGCAAACCACATCTGACCTGCAGACAAGAGAGAGGGAAAAGTGGCCATGTTTTTGTAGCGCTGGATAACCCCTTTAAAGCGAATCTGTACCGGCAGCATGCAGCTACCCTCAAACCACTGGTACCGTGGTATACAGGTCCTTACACCATATCTGGTTAGGGGGTTGGCCTTTCTCCCGATGCCGGTATTTTGGAGAACAAGTTTTATTTCTGCGACATGGCAGCGAGTCAATGTGTCATGACCTAGAGCATCCGTGTCCTCGGTTTGCAGCACCTCTTTTCCCACCTCCATCCAGCCCAGGGGCATGCTGACCATGAAGGGGGGGGGGGAGGCTGCAGGCCTAGGGCACTTTAACGGGGATCTGTTAGCAGTTCTGAGCCACCAAAACTGCTGACAGTACCATAAAGTCATGGAAGAGTTTGGTGGACATGTCCACGAGTTACCACGTTATGGCAGCAAATTCATTCACTCCTAGAATGCATTTTACAAACTAGAATAGACTGGTCACCTGAACTGGCTTTACTCAGTTTAGGCCTAAAGTGGACTGTTCCAGATGACAGTAGCCTTACATATCTTACTAAGTACCCGCAATGCCATAGCTAAAAGGTGGAAAAGCACTGACCTCCCTACCGTGGAGGAAATCCTGGCAGTAGTACGCTACAACTACCAGATGGAATTGTCTATAGCGTGTCGTTTGAACTCCTTTCCCACAGTGCACAGTAGATGGGCCAAGTGGAGAGATTACGACTCAGTAACTAGAGCCTTACAGAGTGTGTAACAATAGTGGGCTGATTACTACCTGGCCTTCTGACTTCCCTTTTCTTATTTTCCTTTGTCTCCCTTTCTCCACCTTTCCAATGTCACTTGCTCCCTGGATCCATACTATTGTACATTTGTACTTTACAATCTCACTTTGTACACCTATACGCTATGCAGGCCTGCCTAGTTAGTAGTGTTAATCAATGCAACTCACTTGCTGTTGTGTATTTCACTGTATTTTGGTAACCTATAGTTACCTGTATGTTCTTATTTGAAAATTAATAAAAATTATATATAAAAAATAAAGTCATGGGAGAGGGAACTTGAGTGATAGATTTGGTCTCAGTCATACTGCCCGTATGAGTGACATAAACATTACGTGCAGCGGGCAATGCAAGTGTCAGAGTGCTTCTCTAGGCCCTTCCTATCATACAGTACATGACTGACCATGCTAGCATCCACTCAGACCACTAATCATACATGAGGCCCTCAATGCAGAGCACGTCCAGCACAAATGAAGAGACCGCCTCTTTGATGTGATGCTGGGGCACAGAACGTTTATCGTAGTCATACAGACAGCATGACCCAGACCAAAGGTATCATTACAATCTCCTCCCCTGTCTGGGATTGGCTGCAGTTTTCATAGCTTGCAACTGATGCAGTGTTCCTTCAAAGGATCTCTGCAAACTCTTAGTGCCTGATATCACAGGACACCTTCACAGGTCTTGTCTACTCCAGGTCTCAACAGATCAGCATATTCTTACATGGCCTGTCCATACATAAGTGAGTTTGACCTTAAACCCATTTAGGAAAATGCCAGTGCTGATATACTAAGTGCATGTATGACACCAGTCTACAAGCTGGAGGTCACAGGTTAAACCGACTTTATTGCTCTTACAGAATCCGAACCTCAATCAATATGCCTGGAATAAGCTGGAGAAGTACTGCCGTGGGCTAACCAAGAGTAACAAGAACGTGTATGTGTGCACTGGTCCCATCTTCTTACCAAAGTAAGTCATGTGATAACAAGGGCAATGGGGAATCATGGGATTTTCCAGAAACATATCCATCTTACCACTCTACCAATGTATTTCAGAATGGAAGCCGATGGGAAAATGTATGTGAAATACCAAGTCATCGGCACAAACCACGTTGCCGTCCCCACACACTTTTTTAAGGTGGTTGTCCTGGAGAAGTATAACGGAGAACTAGAACTGCGCCCATATATGATGCCCAACTGCCCTGTAGATGACAAGATCCCCTTGGAACGATTCTTGGTCCCAATCGAGACTATTGAGCGAGCCTCAGGTCTACTTTTTGTTCCTAATATTCTTAAGAGCTCAAACAACTTGAAGGCCATCACAGCGGGAGGAAAGTGACAGTCCGGAGCTGCACCCACATTGACGACATTGAACATAGACACTGTCTCACTAGAGACTTCTATGGACAGTGACAAACGGTTTCTGGATAGGACCGGGAAAAATCCGGCAAAGGAATAAGAATGTAATAAAATATTTAAATATTGAAGACTTGATCATGTGATGTACAGTCCACAGTATAATGTCCACACCATGGATATTCTTTCTCCACCATACTGGCTCAGTCAATGCTCAGCTCTCTTTGGCCTTCTGAACTGCATTTTCTATTCTGGGTTTTAATGCGGTGAGTGAGATCAATATGGCTTCCTACACAGAAAAGAGGAGAAAAAGCATAAACTTACATGAATATAATGACCGCTTTTCTGACATATTGCTCAGGGGATGCTGACCTTAGTGTAAGGCTGTGTCCATTTCTGAAAAACAGCCTTTGTTAGACGTATACGTGGGCAAAAAAGCATGTGTACATACACTATGGTGTACCTGTGCTAGTCTACTAGTGACTATGTTTGGGCTGTTTTTGAGCATCTACTGTTACTTTGTGGGTCTCCAAACTTAAAGGTATGTCAGGCATTTTCTGCTGGGGTTGCAGAGCAAACATTTTCCCTTAAAGCGGTACTCCGCAAAATGTATTTTTTAATATGTTATTACATAAGGAAAGTTAGACAAATATTTATGAGAAATGCACATAAAGTGCTATTTCCCTCAATTTCGTAGATCAGGCAGGCTCAATTTCTCTTAAAAAAAATGTGACGTCACGTCTCAAATGTATGTTCCAGCAGGGTGCGCATGTAGAAGTATAGAATAAGAATAGACGCAGGGGCAGGGGCTCAAAGAGGATGGGAGGAGGACAGAGGAACTCAGAGGACGGGAGGAGTTGCAGGTGCCCTCACCCCAACGGGATCGGGTGGCGGGGTGAGCACTGAGGCACAGCGGGGCACAAAGCCGCAGGGGCTCAGAGAGGATGGGCGACAGTGAGGGCAGCTGCTTGTAAGGAGGTGCAGCGGGGTGAGCGGCAGATAAGGAGCACTCACTCCCCTGCACGGGACCGGGCGGCAGGTGTATTAGGAGCAAGCAGCATGGCCAGCAGAGAGACAGGCAGGCAGCGGGATGGGAGGGAGGGAGGGGGGGGGGGGGGACATTGCAAGTACTGGGCAGCACGGAAAAGGAGGGAGAGGGCACTGATTCAACTACACAGACGTCTATTTTTATTCTATACTTCTACATGTGCCCCCCCATAAATAGCGTATATTAGTGATTTGTCTAACTTTCCTAATTTAGTAAATATAAAAAAAAAATACATTTAGCCTGGAGTACTCCTTTAACCACACTTTCTCACGAGGTCCTACTTTCCCATCTTCAGGTTCGCCTGCTGAATTCTCTGCTACTTCCAAGGCGGAGTCATCTTGGCAGTGACAGTCCGCTCAGCCAATCACGGCAATGGCACCGTTCTGCTTCAGTTAGTGATTGGTTGAATGGGCAGTTTAATAGAATTACATATGACACACTGTACATGTAGAGGTGTTCTGTAACTAACCTCTGTTCTTATGGTGCGACTGCCCTGGCCTGGACACGTGTTGAGGTAATGGTTAAATAAAACACTTGGTTCTTCTACTTCCAGGTTCTGGTCGCTGTCCACGCTGGCTTCCAATCCTCGAAGCCCACCAAATACAACCAAGGCATGTCTGACAACATGATAAAAAAAAGATGTCACTGTGCTGAAGCCCTGGGAGATCTGCAAACACAGTCTCCTAATCAAGATGTGTATTGACATGAAAAAAAAAAAGCTTTTGAAAGGTCCTAGAAACATCAAATATTTTGCTCAGCCAGAGTCTGGGTGTCTAGGCTCCCACAGATCTCTAGAACCAGGAGGGAAAGGCACTAAAAGGGTTATTACACGGGCCGATAGGGGCCCGATAACTGTAAACGAGCAGCAATCTGCTAGATCAGCGCTCGTTTACTGGGCCTATTCCATGGCCCGATTATCGTTTAACAAGGGCTGCGTGGACATCGTTACTGATGTCCTTGCAGCCATTGCTTAAACTTTATACATTACCTATCCAGGCTGCAGGGCTCCTCTTGCGGTCTTCTCCCCGGGTCCCGCGCTCCAGCTTCAGAGCAGCCTATTCAGCTGACAGGCCGCTCATCCAATCACTGGCCACGGCGGTCCCTGACAGTGATTGGCTGAGCGTTAGCTCAGACAGGCCGCTCTGAAGCTGGAGTGCACAGGACCTGGGGAGAAGACCGCAAGAGGAGCCCTGCAGCCTGGATAGGTAATGTAATAGGTAATAGGTAATCAGTCGCCGGCCGCGCAGCACTATAACATGTAGCAGTGCGCGGTCAGCGCCCGACAATTATAGGTTCAAACCTATATCAACGATCAGCCAATGATCGTTGTCATTGGCTGATCGTTGTATTTATTCCACGGAGCGACAATCGGCCAAATTTCTCTCCCTACTTTATCCTTGCAGTAGGTCTTCTATGGAGCTCATCAGATCCCTGCTGGTTCTAGTGACCATTGAGGGATCTGCACACCAAGACCCTGACTGATGAAAACATTTGACATATCTGTAAGACACATCAACTTAAAAGGTAATCTTTAAAATGAAAGGACGTAAGCGCTGCAGGTTGGTATGCCACGATCTGCCCCTAAAAAAAAGCTCCACTGCTCACCGGAAGTCTGGCAGCGTCACATCTTCCACGCTGCTCCCTCGCTCAGAGGTCCCAATAGTAAGGTCATAGCCATCTTTAAAGGGGCATTCAGTGAAGACTGCACCTAAGATATAGAAATGAAAAAAAAAAACCAAAAACCTCAAGTACATGTCACTCACACACCTTGTAAGATCATGAGTGGACCCCAATACTCACTAAGGCACGATGCCAGCCTCACTCTGTACCCCCAGTACAACCCATCTTCTGTCCTTGGATGCTGCGGTGAGACCACAATCCCTTTTCTAACTTTTTGATCTAGAAATAGATCCCATATAAAACATACAAGCACAGTCACATAGAGCATTGAATTATGTGATAAATAAAGCAACAGCTGAGAGATATGTACATAGAAAACATCCAGTAGTTGTGGTTCCTTACAACATGTAAATCATTGGCGAGAAGCACACACTATCCTGACAGGGTTGTATTTCCGTTAGACCCCCATCCTACTTATATAATACCTTATCCAGACTTGTGCTGTTTGGGGGCGGCTTCCTCCGCCGGCGGTGCTGGCTGAGTTTTCTTTTTTTTTTTTTGGGGGGGGGGGGGGGGGGGGGGGGGCATTTGTGGGTCTGGTCCTGTGGCATGGGGGTTGCCTGCGGGGGTGGTGGCCACTGACCGACACAGTGTGGACTTAGTATAGGGACCCATGTGTATCAGATACCTGCACACGGTACATGGGGCAGTGTGGCTTGATCAATTCATACACAAAATTCTGATGTTTTTTATGCAGCCGAGAGGCACTAGTGTCAGCCATAGGTGTGAAGTGCAGCGCTCTTTTTCTTCCCTGAACCCTACTTATTATAGGGGCTGTTTGGTATGAGATCTAATACTCAGTATTTTTCCATTATAAACAGCAGATCTGTCAATGGACTGGAACCTATGGCCCTCCAGCTGTACAGGCATGTAGTAGTAGCATGTAGTATTGTAGTTCTGTAACAACCGCAGGGTCCCCCATCCCAGTGACAGAGATTATGTACGACTCTGAGCAGTGAGACTGTACCTGGTTTCTCAGGTTGCATCTGGACAGTGACCCTGATGCCGGATTGTAGCTGCTTGTCGATCTGCACTTCCTGGCAAGACACAAGGAGCGGTGAGGGCTCCGGACGGCATTTACAACATCTTTCCTAGCGCTAAATGCGTGTGTAGCTATAAAATAAATCTTGGTACCTTCCGCATTCCACAGTTCACAAATGAGCCTTTGCCAGGTTTGGTGGGTCGATCTAACACGACGCCCTCTCGGTACTTAGACTCTTCATCAATTCTCACGTGGTGAGGACTGTCTAAGGGGTTCAGGAGCCCTAGAAAGGGTTACCATACAGAACGGTGACAACCATGCAAATGTACCACAGCACTTTCTGACTGACGTCCAGGTATTGTATAACTACCTGCAAACTGCAGATCAGGATGTTTGGGGAAGAACGATTTTCTTAAATACCTATAGGAGACACAAGGAGATAGACGGGTCACTAACAAGCAAGTACTGTATTCAGTGAGGTGTAGTGATGGTGATGAGATAGACTCTCTCATGGCCATGTTATAGAGTGCAAAAGTATATAACCCCTTGTGCTGTGGACGCTCCAGGTTTACACAGATGATAGGCACCAAGTACTACACTGAAGGGAATGAATACCTAGGCATGCACTTATGTTCTTATTTTGCACCCCACCACTTACTGTGGACACTCCAGGTACTGCAGTATGCGGGCAAGCTGCACACACGCATGGCCTTTTTTTCCAACTCCCTCAAACTCCCCCTCGACGCTCCTGAAAGACAAGATGTGTGATCTGAGAACATACAACAGGAAACACTTGCTGGCCTTTTCCTTCCTATAAGTATACTACTGTACATACTGTGATCCTTCGCCAGCTTCATCAAATATCACTATCTCATCCACACAAAAAATGGCGCATGCCCGAGCTATCTGGCCAGCCAGGTATGTACGTAGCTCCGGTGACTGGGCATTATCCATAATGGAGCCTGGCAATGCCACGCTAACTGTATATGGACGACCTATAGAGGAAACATAGTGCAGGCCAGTTATCACACAATGCCGGGCAGTTATCAGGTCGTATTAACTAATACAGGAGAAGAGGGGGCACATATAATATCACAACTATTTTACTCATTGTTAAAAGTAGCACTTCTTGTTTTCCATGCACATGGGTCACCCATACAGCCCCCTTTGTGGAGAAGCTGCGTTCCTTAATCATTATGGACGTGGAGATTTGAATGGGCCGGCCCCATTCAACTCTCAATGTCCATGGAGATTAACCAACACAGGTTCTCCAAAAAAGGGGATTGTACAGGTGACCCATGTGCATGGAAAAAGAGCAGTCAGTGGGTGTAATAAGAACCGCTAGAACTGCCACAACTGATAACATGAAATCACAAATTTTTTAAGCAGGTTATTCAGGATTTAAATAATAATAATAAAAAAAAAAATGTCTGCTAACATCTAAAAACAGCACCACCCCTGTCCCCAGGTTGATTTTGCTATTACAACTTGGCTCCATTCACTTCAATAGAACTGAGCTGCAAAACCTCAATCAACCTGCCTTGATCTCTACCCAACAAGTGGCTTAACAGCTGCCGTCTGACAGGTTAGGAGGACTCTCTTTTGGCATCACAAATAGGACTGGCACCTCCTCTGCCAGTTTCTTCGTACTAGGGCACCTAATACTTGAAAATTTTGCCTGTACCGCGTGATTCTCTCTTCTCTTCCTTTTCCTGTTCCACTTTCAGTTTCTGGGCTTCTTGCTGTTTCTGCAGTTGCGCCTTTTCTAGCTTTTTCAGCAGTTTTGCTTCTCTCCATTGCTTCCGCTGCTCTTTTCCTGCAATTGACACAAGTTATCAGGCATATAAGACTGGTAGGACAAGTGGCCTCTGACTGGTCACACACGAAGGAGGGGTATCTTACTTTCTGCCTTGTGTTTTCTCCAGTCTATCTTCCTTTCAGGATCCTGAAACATAAAAGCAAGAAAAGAAAAAAAGAATTACTGTGTGAGTCTGGAGCTGAGGTGAAAGTCCATTACAAGAGGCTATTCCAGAGCCCGAGGGGGCGGAGCATGACACAAGTAGTCAAAGAAGAAGAGAATACCAGTCTGCCTCCTCAGGCATAAAGCAGTATAAAACTGGTGCCTAAAGTTTTCATTTCAATAGGTATTCCAGAGCATAATGTTTACATTGAAAAGAACCCATAATGGCGGTGTAACATAATAGAACAGGCACTATCCTGCCGCCAACCACCCAAATGCCCACTGTGGGTGCTTCCTCTTCTTTGTCCTGACATGCGGAATGTACCTACTCAATGGCTAAGGCAGGTCACAGAATGTGCAGGGATGCCACAGGTGGTGAGTACTTTTTTTTTTTTTGTACGTTATACTACCACCCTGTGGGGATATATCTGACCTGCTGATAACGCCAGGGACGCTAAGGAGGAAAGTATGTATCTTACCCTGCTCCTTGGCAACGGTCTCACGCTGTTAGGGTCCATTTACACAGAAAGATTATCTGACAGATTATCTGCCAAAGATTTGAAGCCAAAACCAGAAACAGACTATACACAGGGAACAGGTCATAAAGGAAAGCCTAAGATTTCTCCTCTTTTAAAATCCATTCCTGGCTTTGGCTTCGAATCTTGGGCAGATAATATTTCTGTGTAAATGGACCCTAAATCAGTGTAATCTTTGGTCGGGACTCGGGAGCACTAGCCCTGCCTTCACAGTGTCATCTGGCCCAGCCAGCAGGTTAGATTTGTCTCACTTTAAAGGGTAAAATTCATGCACAAGAAAGACCCTTTTAATAGCTGTGTTTTAATACCTCTGCTTGCTGTCAGTGAATATTCTTGTTTACATCAGGGGCTGGAAACCTGTGCAGATTTGGTACAATGTGCCTGGACTACAGAATCCTCTAGAACAGGGGTAGGGAACCTCGGCTCTCCAGCTGTTGCAAAACTACTACTCCCATCATGCCCGGACAGCCAAAGCCTTAGCCAAGGTTCCCTACCCCTGCTCTAGGGGCTAAACCTTCAGGTGGATACAATGTGGGAGAGAGATTAATGCTGCTTATGTCTGTATAACACTGCTACTACAAGTAATCCCCTCTATAGCTGTTACAGAACTACAACACCCAGCATGCCAGGAGAGTCTGAGGCTGTCATAGCACGCTGGGCGTTGTAGCTAAAGAGCCACATGTTGGGGATCACTGCTTGTACACATCCACACTGGGGTAACATGGTCAGGTATTATGTCTGACACGCTGTTGTGGAACTACAAAGGCCAGCATTCACAGCCAAGAACTACAACTCCCAGCATAACCCACTGGCACACTCTTTTATCTTACGGTCTGTACAGGAACCCTCGGCCACTGCACGTATATCCTTACCGAGGTGTGAAGGATGTGCTGCCCGGACTAGCTACCCCAGCCCTACCGTGTAACCTCCTCACCTGCTGCAACCTAGCTCTCTTCTCCGCCATCTTGGCTCCACGTGCGTTAAGCACTTCCGGTTTACGAGGCCTCTCCTAGCAACCGCAGGGTCACCGGAGTTCCTGCTGCTGCCTCTAGTGGCCGGCGTCTGCACTGCAGCCAGGGTCACGTGACAGTCCAATGCCTAGAGCCGGCACTGTGCATGACGCTGTGTAGCGACCTGTGGCTGACTAGGTGTAGCAGAACTACAACTTCCAGCATGTCTCTCAGAGCATGAGAAGAGTTGTAGTTTATTCAATAGACGGAGAAACATAAGCTCTACAATTAGGATGGGATTTGGTGCCACTTCCGGATCACTAAATTTAAAGGGGGTTTTCACGATTTAAAAAAAAAAAAAAAAAAGTATGTGTCCAGTATTGCAGGCTAGCTCCAATGACTTGAATAGGGTTGAGTTGTAATACCAGACACAACCTGGGGGGGGTTAGTGCTGTGTTTTTTTTTAAGAAGGCAGCCATGTTTTTCTAATCCATGATAACCCCTTTAATACATAGTGTATTGATCAAAACAGGTGTGGCCTGTAGGAAATGCCGACCAATGTGTCCCAGCTATAAGGGCCACCATAGGGGTTCAGCCACAAGTACCCCATTGGCATAACACACTACTTGGGGGGAGTGTTACCCTAAGACCCACCCCTATGGTGTGTTACCTCTGTGACTGCACCCGATGACCCTTATATTTATGCCATCACCTATCATTTCTAATGTCAATCACAATGATCAAACTCCACGCCCTGCCATGATGTCGACAGAGGGCAAATACCATGATGTCGCTACTTAGAAGGAACCATTTGAAGGGATGTTTTAACAGGACGAACAGGGGCGGATTAACTTTACCATAGGCCCCGGGCTGTTCACCAATCCTGCCCCCCCCCCCACCCCACTGTAACTATGGCAGCACTAGCCTGCTGCTCATACTACAGGATTGATAATGCTATGATGCCCTGATTTGTAAAAAAAAAAAACTGTGATTTTTTTGAAAATCATAGCGGAAGTGTAGCCAGGAGACAATACACTACTGAAAGTATCAGTCTTTTTGGGTGGCCATGGGCCCCCCAGGAGCTCAGGGCCCCGGGCTACCGCCCAAAACGGAACTATTATAATCCGCTACTGAGGATGAAGGCCTTTTTGAATTTAAATAACATCCACCCTATAACAGTCTATGGAAGAGTACGGCAGATCTCCTAAGTTTGTATGGCCAACATCACGTCTGAATGCAGTTCCTTATTTGAACAGTAGAGGGCAGCAAAGTATAAAGCTTTTGAAAACAATAGCTGAATATACAGTATATAGTAAGGTTGGAGTATAAAAATCTAGACTATCATTTGGCCCAGTAAAAGAGCAGTTCACCACTATTTTATAGTTTCTTCAGTGGACAGGAGAGCTTACAGTTTATAAAAGACACTGAAAGGGGCCATTTCTTCATAGTCATACCGATAAGAACATAAATACTAATTTATGGGTCAAAGCAGTCAGGTGACCACTGGTGACGTTCATGGAATAGTCGGTCTATTATTATTCCCACAATGGTTTTGATCCAGACTCTATTCTACTCTGTATTTTAAGGCAACTGGCTGCCCAAAACAGGTAAATTAACCTCAAACCTATTAAAAGGGGTTGTTTACCAATTTTCTTTTCTTTCAAATCAACTGGTGCCAGAAAGTGCCAGAAATTTGTAATTTATAAAAAAAAAAAAAACAACAATAACAACTCAAGTCTTCCAGTACTTATCAGCTGTTGTATGTCCCTCCGGAAGTGGTGTATTCTTTCCTGCCTGGAGAGCAGGAGAGGTTTTCTGTGGGGATTTGCTACTGCTTGGCACAGTTCCTGGCATGGACAGAGGTGGCAGCAGAGAGCAATGTGTCAGACTGGAGAGAATACACCACTTCCTGCAGGGCATACAGAAGCTGATAAGTACTGGAAGACTTCAGATCATTCTGGCTTCAGTTGATTTGAAAGAAATTTTGGTGAATAACCCCTTAAAGGTACATGCAGAGAGGCTGTTGGACATTACCAGGGGTTGGGTAACTATAAAATACAGAATTGGCAGCTTTTATTTGATGGGGAGAAATCTACAAAGTGAACTGAGGGTAATACCTGATATTTGTCAAAAATACAGGCAAATAAACAGCACCAATGCCTGCCCAACACAAATACTTGTATACAAGAATAAAATGCAAAACTACATTAATGCATAATCATTCCATCATAACACATTGCAGGGCCGCGGAGGGTGACAGTGTCCAACCACAATGAACGCTGCAGCAGCAATAGTGCTGGAGAAGCTGGATGGGATCCCTGGTCTCAGACCATATTATAGAAAAGTTTCATATTAAAAAAAAAAAAAAAACATGGCCCGGTTAAGTTCCTAAACTAATATCTGTATCCTAAACGTTTAAAGTAAACCTGTCATGATGTCTGCTGTTGGATAAGCAGCGAGTTCCTCTGGTAATCTGGAAGTTCAGGTCTCCTAGAATACCAACAGGCAATGAGACCATGATTGGATCCTATGGGGGATGGGCATATTGCAAGCCTCTCACTAGAGTCCAAGCGTTTCATCAGTACACCAGTATACAGCGTTATCTGACAGTCAGTGCTGGACATAGAAGAGATGGTCTCCTCTATAGAAACTATAGATAGTAATGGGCTTTCAATGTGCACATGTATCAAACACTTCTCACGTCGGGTGTAGCATGTAACTCTCTGTCTATGATACCACAATGGTAATGGACAGTATTAGAAAGTATTCAAGTATTTAAACCTATCCATATATACTCGAAACACACTTCGGGAATCTACCACCTTTTATCAGTGGTAAACCAGAATGCCTGCCTTTCCACATTTAAGCACAGGTGATTCTGCTTTAAGAGAGAGGGGGGAGTATACAGTATTCCTAGTGTATCTTTATGAGGAGGGTGGGGTTTAGGAATAGATACAACTTCTTGTTTTATCAATCCTTCAGCCATGGTTTTCTAGTAGTTTCCTCCACAAGGATGACTCTTGATGAGTCGAGGTTTTGCTTTATGTTGCACAATTTTCATAGTTATTGCTTGATCTTATAGTTCTAAGTGATATGTCCCTGGCAGGCAAAAATGTGTCAAGGATTAAAATAATAATAATACTTAAAGGGAACCTGTCACCCCCCGTACCGGGGTGACAGGCTCCCGACCCCCCGTTAGAGACCCCTATACTTACCTCATCCCGCCGGGTCCCGCTTCTGGATTCGGTCGGGTCCCGGAGATCTCAGCCGCTGCAGCCCGGCGCGCGCGCTGACAGATGAGTCCAACGCTCATAGAGAATGACGGAGCGCTGGACTCTCCTGTCATTCTCTATGGGTGTTGGACTCATCTCTCAGCGCGCGCGCCGGGCTGCAGCGGCTGAGATCTCCGGGACCCGACCGAATCCAGAAGCGGGACCCGGCGGGATGAGGTAAGTATAGGGGTCTCTAACGGGGGGTCGGGAGCCTGTCACCCCGGCACGGGGGGTGACAGGTTCCCTTTAATATTATAATAATATATTATAATTTTATCTGTCACAGCTTTGGTTTGGCAGTTCAGAAGCCAGGTGGAAGTTGCAGGCAAGTGATGATGGACTTTAACTCATAGTGGATGTTAAACCTCATGGCGGTGAATAGGCTGAGCCTTGGAAGTGGCCAGCCTTAAAGAGGTATTCCCCCCAGAACTAAAAAATTTAAATGCTCCCAAAAAGCTGATCTATATCCAACATGGTGCCGGCCAGGAAAACTACATCTCCCATCATGCAATGCTTATGCCTGACTGGTCCATGATGTAGCAAAGCTGATATCCACAAGATATAGCTGAGGTGAGTTGAGGTAAGGTAGTGACATAGCAGAGTTGAGGCAGCAGCATAGCAGAGTTGAGGCAGCGGCACAGCAGATTTGAGGCAGCAGCGTTGAGGCAGGATGGCCGCGGGTAAGTGGGGGGGCCACACTTTGCAGGGGTGGGAGCGCGTGCAAGAGCACAGGGGGCCGCACTGTGCGGGGGGCGGGTTGTCGCAGGCACGGTTGTTAATTACAGGAGTGAGGATCGTTAAAAGGGCCAGTGTACCCGGTAAAATGGTCTGGCTCTGCTAGTATGGCAAGCCAGAATGTGCCAACCCCTTTATTGCTGTCTGGCCGGGTGCTGTATGTCAGACAGCTAGGGATCTTCCAGTATCCACGTATCCCTGATTTAAATAAAGCTGTGGGCATCTTATAACCAAAAAGTGTGTTTTTTGCCTGTATTATACTAAGTTATCAATGTTGCAGACAGTGTTGACCACAACTGTAAGTCTTCATCCTGCTTAGTCACACAGTATATAGTATAACGTGAACATTATTCTCGCTAGTCCCCAGGGGAATAGAATGCGATCATGGCTACAGGTGACCACATGCCCCTTCCCTGCATGCTTATGGCTCTTTACAGGCATTTACTCCCACCTGTCACTTATTACTGGATTAGAAAGTAATTACTTGACCCTTGGGTGACTTTCCCATTTACTAGATTTGGTAAGAAATAGCTGCATACGTCTTGTATGGGAACGCTCTAGAGCTAAAAACAAGACTTAGGCAAAGTCAGTGCTGTTATATCCCTGAGCTCCATGCAGGTTCTGTGACCAAATGAAAAGCTCTCCTGTCACTTTAAACATTTTTGACTTGTCCAAGAGACATGTGATCTAGTAACCACTCGGGACTAGTGTTGAGCGGACATGTGAAACTGCTCGGGTTCGGCAACGTTCTCCAAAGCCAAATGCTTAGCATTCGACTCATGGCTGCTCCAGTAGATGGATGCCTGCCGCCCTATGGCCTTTGGCTGTATTCATGTTTTTCAGGACTCCAAGGGCCACGTCCAATCTCTGCAGCCGCTGCGAATCAGTCAGTGTTACTGAACCTGAACAGTTTGATAGGTCTGCTCAACACTACTCGGGACATGTCAAAAGTTTTTCAAAGTGACAATGCCCATTCACCTGGGCACCCCCTTCCTATCTCATCATGGATCCCGATGCTCCCACATGCTGCAGTGATCTTGTCTCACACTTTGAGATTCTTTGCTCACTGGTGATATTGAACTCCATTTATGTTCGCGTTGAAAAGAGACACTAATCTGCCCTGAAGCCTTGAGCTGGATGACCCTGTGCATTGTACGTAATATACACAGCTACTGTATATAGCAGGTATAAGCACTTTAGGGAATACGTGAAAGTTACACCCTGGTACAAGTTATACTCTTCCAGGCATTAACCGCACAGCAGGAAATTCCATATTTCTATGTGGATCTGTATACATGTAGCGTCTGGTTGGCAGCATGTGTTTAAAGTAGTCCACCTGTATATAGAATGTAAATATAGAACGTTTCTACATCCACAAATTCCGAGAAAACTACATGATGGATGAACATTTTTAAGGAATCATCAGTTTTGCTGTGTGTGGCACCATATTAATCCATACTGGATCACACCACTCATTTACCACCACTTACTGGCATCTAATGTTTGCTATCATAGTGTGTTTCTTATAGAGTCTGTGCCTTGTGTGTAAGGGAGGATGGCGAATGCTATAGTGGGGTCCTGTGGACCTAGATAATCCAGATGACTTGTGAGTAGTGTTAAGTGGACCGGCCGAACTGTTTGCCTTCAACAATGTTCTCCAAACCGCAACGCCTATGGCCGTATCCATGTTTTCCAGGACTCCCAAGGGCGGCATCCAACTTGCACAATGTTGGCGGATTGTTGTCTTTCAACAGGCTGAAATGGCAACGATCAGTCCGTTTACGATTTGCTTCCGTCGCTCCGTGTAATAGGAGAGGCAGCAAACCGCTGCTGTCTCCTATGGGCTGCCCGGACAATCTGATGATCACCTGGGCAGCCCCCAGCTCCTCCCTCCTCCCTCCCGGACTGCACATGTAATAGCACCGGCAGTAGGCTGGGGAATGAGGAGTAAGCGAGCGCTGACCTGACAGATTGGCGCTCGCTTGCTTTCCACATCGCCCCGTGTAATAGGGGCTTAATATATATATCAGTCCTGGGTCAGGGGCACACTATAAAATTTACCATCTCTGAAGCTCCTTACCTGTACACCCCGGTGCCCCCTGAAAGGTGCCGACAACACTGGTATCAGTCAGCAGGAAAAGGATATCCAGTGCCACAGGTAAGTATGTTAATCCATATATTTTTTTTTCTATGGACTCCCTATAAATGCTCTAAGACATTTCCAGCTGGAATTACTAAACTGTTGCTCCTACTGTGTGTGTGAGAGCAGATCTGTGATAGTGTCTCCACATAAGGGACCTCAATAGTTTGTGCCACCTCTTGGTAAGGGTCTATACTCTGGAAGCGATAAGTGTTGGGGTATACATATTTGTGCGTACCCTGTTTGTGTGGTCAGGAGTTAATTTAATGAAGGGCTGTGGCCTAGCGGTGCCAGGACACAAAGTCCTGTGTGTTTTAAACCATTTAACCTTTCTTTCCCATATAGCAGTAGTTATGATGGGCACTTTTAGTGCTCGGGGAGGTCCCTGGCAGCTAACCCTGTAATCAGGCCACATCCTGTACCAGTCACTCTGTGAACAATATGTCCTGAGATAAACCTGTGTTCTTAACACTTTCTTGTGTTTTTCATGAAACATTCTCTAAAAAGTGTTTATAGCAATGACAAACTAAAAATGTTAAAGGGGTTATCCGGCACTCGCACATTTTTAACATGTTGCTGCCATATAAGAAAACATAACAAACATGTTATACTTACCTCTCCACGCTTCCCCGGGGCTCCGATGTGCCTGCCGGTCTGGGTTTCCCCTGCTGTGTGTAGCTGCCATTACTTTCAAGACAAGCTTGTCATGGAAGTGACAGCCAATAACTGGCAGCGGCTCTATCCTATCTCAGTCAGTGAGTGGGCTGTCACTCCCGAGATGAATTTATCTATGAGCTACAGACAGGGCAGGAGAATTGCGACAACGGGTTAGCGGACTGCAGAGAGGTAAGCATGACATGTTTGTTTTCTTATATGGCAGCAACATGTTAAAATGTGCAACCACTGGATAAGATAATTTGGTCCAATGAGTTATTAAACAGGACTTGTCGCCATCCTGAATTAATATTAATGATTGCAGGATCAGACCACACAATACTAGTTTGTAGTCTGTTACCATAGTAAAATATAGGTTGCATAGGAGCTGCAGGCACCAAACGGTAAGAGATTTCTAACTTCTATTTGCCAAGCTGCTTCATATTATACCTTGCATGTGTTGGAACAGTTAAAAATCGGCTGTTAGGTTGACATAACCTTTATCCTTTGGCAAATTGGATGGGCACCACAAGCTTTATTTTAAAACAATACACCTGGGTTCCCTGGCATTTATCACTTCCCACAATAGAATGTAAGCTCATATAGTTATTGCATTGTTACAGTGTAAAACACAGGAAACTGCACCCGGATCCTTCCTTCTTTATTCACACGTACTGTTCCCCTGTGCTCTATTATCACTGGCCGCTGGCACATAGGGTTGGAGGCATACCAGTATATATCTATTAGCACAGAGGAAGATGTTGCGTCATGTGATCACATATATGGAAAGATAAATGTATGCACAAATGATACTAATATGTAAAGAAAGGTAATAATAACAAATATATCCATACATATAAAATATGTATATACATACTAACCTACACACATGCATACATACAAACACATAAAGCTGAATGTAGAATGGGTTCCGGCCTACATCCAACTTCTTCAACCACTGGTAATCAAATGCTGCACGCTCGGATTCAGACGAACCTGAGTGTGCATAAGGCTCACTCATCTCTAGTAGAGATCGCATTGACTTGCGGTTTCCATCTTTCTGTTTGCATGATTTTTTTGTCTTCTCAATTCTTGTAAAACAGACGAACGTTGCGGTGATGCTCCCGGGAAGGGAATGCTCACGCAAGTGTGAACCTAGCCTTGTACAGTTTTATATTGTTATATTGTTGGAGACTACTAATATGATCCCCATCACTAAGGATTAAGGGAGTCCTCCAGCCACTGTGACTTGGACTGCTTCATATGGGTTCTGCACAGGAATAGGGGAGCAAGCCACTGGCAGTCTCCTTTGGTGCCAACTTACTTCCCTAAGAACAAAGGGATCGGGCATGTTAAGATCCTGCATACCCAACTGTTCTCTCCCCACCAGCAATAAAATAAAAGTTAGGCACAGAAATACATAGCGGGCCCCTTATCCATCTATCCGTCCACTATCCACCCATCATCCACACACTATTAACAATCACTTTAGACACCACTAACATACACAAACACTCATTACTGACACAGCTACAAACTGACATGCACATTACTGACACTGACACAGACACTGACTGACACAGACACTTACTGACTGACACACACTAACTGACTGACACTGACTAACACAGACACTTACTGACTGACTGGCACACACACACACACACACACACACACACACACACACACACACACACAGAGAACTTACATCTCAGTCTTCTCCCTCTTCCTCTCTGCCCAGTCAATCTCCACACTGTAATTAAGTTGAGGACCTTCCAATCATGTGACAAATCCTGCTCTTTCTCTTCTGATGTTCAGCACTCACCCTGTACTACAGTGAGTGGGGTGAACATCGGAACACCGGGCCCCTCTCTCTCTCTGGGCCCCGATGGAAGCGATGGGGCAGTGGCAGTGGCAGATTATAATATGGGCGGTTTGGGCGGCCGCCCGGGGCCCGAGGCTCCGGGGGGGCCCATGCCACGCCGTCCACATTATAATCCGCCACTGAGTCTCTTGTGCTGGGCCCCGGCTGATGCGCGGCTGCCGGGGGTGTCCCGTCCTATCCCTGGCAGCGCGCGCATCAGAGAGCTCCCCATGCGCCTGTGGCTGTGACTTCCGGCGCACGGGGAGCTCTCTGATGCGCAGCCGCACATCAGCCGGAGGCTGCAGGAGGGAGGCTCGACGGGGGAACGGATGGCAGGTAAGTTGTGTTGTGTTTTTTTTTTCTTGTGAGTTATCTGCACAGGGGGGAGGGGGGGAAGAGGGGGACCATCTATATGGGGGGGGGAAAGAGGGTGACCATCTATAAGGGGGGGGGAAGAGGGGGACCATCTATAAGGGGGGGAAGAGGGGGACCATCTATAAGAGGGAAAGAGGGGGACCATCTATAAGGGGGGGGAAGAGGGGACCATCTGAAAGAGGGGGACCATCTATAAGAGGGGGAAAAGGGGGACCATCTATAAGGGGGGGAAGAGGGGGACCATCTATAAGGGGGGGAAGAGGGGGACCATCTATAAGAGGGAAAGAGGGGGACCATCTATAAGGGGGGGGGGGAGAGGGGGACCATCTATAAGGGGGGAAGAGGGGGACCATCTATAAGAGGGAAAGAGGGGGACCATCTATAAGGGGGGGGAGAGGGGGACCATCTATAAGGGGGGGCAGAGGGTGACCATCTATAAGAGGGAAAGAGGGGGACCATCTATAAGGGGGGGAAGAGGGGGGACCATCTGAAAGAGGGGGACCATCTATAAGGGGGAAAGAGGGGGACCATCTATAAGAGGGAAAGAGGGGGACCATCTATAAGGGGGAAAGAGGGGGACCATCTATAAGCGGGAAAGAGGGGGACCATCTATAAGGGGAGGACCATCTATAAGGGGGGAAAGAGGGGGACCATCTATAAGAGGGGGACCATCTATAAGGGGGGAAAGAGGGGGACCATCTATAAGAGGGGGACCATCTATAAGGGGGAAAGAGGGGGACCATCTATAAAAGGGGGACCATCTACAAGGGGGGACCATCTATAAGGGGGAAAGAGGGGGACCATCTATAAGAGGGGGACCATCTATAAGGGGGGAAAGAGGGGGACCATCTATAAGAGGGGGACCATCTATAAGGGGGAAAGAGGGGGACCATCTATAAAAGGGGGACCATCTACAAGGGGGGACCATCTATAAGGGGGAAAGAGGGGGACCATCTATAAGAGGGGGACCATATATAAGGGGGAAAGAGGGGGACCATCTATAAGGGGGAGGGGAGAGGGAAGAGGGGGACCATATATAAGGGGGAAAGAGGGGGACCATCTATAAGGGGGAGGGGAGAGGGAAGAGGGGGACCATCTATAAGGGGGAAAGAGGGGGGACCATCTATAAGAGGGGGACCATCTATAAGGGGGGGACCATCTATAAGGGGGAAAGGGGGACCATCTATAAGGGGGGGAGAGGGTAGAGGGGGACCATCTATAAGGGGGGAAGAGGGGGCCAGCTGACATCCTCTGTACTGCTGTGACCTACCCTATAAGATCAGCACCCTCCTCTCCTGACATCCTCTGTGCTGCTGTGACCCTGTGACCTCCCCTGTAAGATCAGCACCCTCCTATCCTGACAACCTCTGTGCAGCTGTGACCTTGGGGGGGGGGGGCAGGGGGGCAACAGCAGGAAAGCAAGTGGCAATATGTTTATTGGGGGCAACAGTGGGTGAACAAGTGCCAATATTATTATTGGGGGCAGTGGAGATGGGGTGGACAATGTTTACTGGGGCTAGCAGCAAAGGAACCAAACATTATGTTTATTGGGGCCAGCAGGGAAGGGAGGCAGGCAGTGTTTATTGGGGACAGCGTGGGGGGGGGGGGGAGGCAGTAGCGGATTATAATTTGGATGGTGTGGGCGGATGGGGGGCCCAGGTTGGGTGCACAGCCCAGGGCCCAGGGTACATTTAATCTGCCACAGGGGCCCGGCATATGCCCGGGTAAGCCCTGTGCTGACGCCGGCCCTGGTGCCCACTCCGGTGATCGTTTGTGATCGATGGGGGAACTCATTAGTACATGTTCAATATTCCTACAGCGCCACCACAGGGGAATAGAAGCATTACATAGGGTCCATAGATATCATAGCCAGGTCCTCCAGATAGAGAGAGACGCTCTTTATCATCTTTGAATATTATAGGAGACTGGAAATTGGGGGAAAGGTAAAGAAGGGAAGTGATATTTTCCTGAAGTGTCCTGGATTAGGGGAGTGAGGGGGTGTCTGTCCCTACCCTCTTCCTTCCTCTTTGTTTTATGCATGCTGCTTTATTCCTCACTGAATTGCCTTTGTATAAGCAGGCCTCTACCTGTCTCCTCTGTCATCCTCATTACCTGTCACCTGAATGAACGCATAAAGCCATGAGCCCTGCTTCATTCCCATCCTTTGTTATTTGCTGTCACGGACATTTCCACACCCTGCGCATCTTCTTGTAAAATGTCAGTGCTACTGAATAGAAGTACTTAGTATATAGCTGACCTATGTCAACGTAATGGAGCCGAAACATCAAATTAACTACGCAGGATGACTCTACACCTGACTCTGTATTTTCACAGCTACATCAACTTTTAACCTTTTTAACCTGTTATTACAAAGCAAAAAAACACAGGTCTGGATTTGCCTGTTGATGAGCTGTAGACTGACTAATGCCACCTTGTCAGCTCCCCATTGGCTGACTGTATGCTGAGATTGAGCCAATCTAGGTGAGCAGAGCTGCACTGTAAAGCATGGAGTCAGTGGTCAAAGCTGTAAACCAATGGAACTAGGCTGAAGAAACGTCACTGGTAACTAGTTAATCCAGTAACCCAATTTTCTGTTTTCCTCCAATGGGCAGCTATTTGGTGGGGTATGTACAGCTGCTCTATGTGCCAAAAACTTAGGCTAGACAGTCTAAAGGTTCACCAGATTATCAAACAGAGGTGCTGTGGTGACCATGAATGGTGGTGGCGGCTAGATGCAATGCTGTATAGTATAGGTCACGTAGCATACAATGTGCGGGCAAATGACTGACACTAGATTTCATGAAACAACTTTAACCTTTATTAAACTGAGCAAAAATCTAATAAACATACAGTCTTGTATATCACAAAGTAGATACAGTTTATATGCTTGGGAGAAAGATTATTTGGTCACTTTTCCATTAAAATCACTGCAAATAACTGCAGACTTTGACTTTAGGGCAAAGAAAAAGGAGAGGACAGCACTTCCAAAAAACTTCCAAGTTTTAACATCACACCAGATAATATTAAAATAAACTTGGAAGTTTTTTGGAAGTGCTGTCTTTGGATTTATAACCTGCCGAGCGGGGGCCCAGTTTAGTGAGACGTGCACCCCCCTACAAATGCCTATTCCTTTTCTGTGCTGCTGTACTCTCCTTTTGTTTGCTGACTTGAAGGCAATACACAGCTTGACTGTTATGGGTTACAAATCTATTGAAATGGAATATAATCCAATTAGACTAGACCCCAGTTACGAAGATGTTCACAGTTTGGCCGGTTGTGGTTAAGGAGAAACATAAGATCTGGCACATTATACCCGGAGAAATGCAAAATAACCGACATGCATTACCTCCGACCAGACACCTTAAGAGAACATCATTGCCAGAGGGCCCTTAAGCAGATTCTCCAACCCTGGACTAGAAGAAGTTTGTTCCAGAATGTAGTACGTATCCTACTAGTGTGGAATTTTTCTCACATTACTTTGGGAAGTGCTGGAAGTTGTCTCAGGGTTGTCTACAGTTACTCAGGAAGCAGCAAAACAGCTTAGCAGATGGATAAATGGTCTGACTTGCAGGAGCTAAGCTAGCAGACACAGACACTGGCCAAAGGAGAGGCTTTGAGTGGTTTAGGTCCATCCCTTTTATAAGTTAGCAGGGACTAGACTAGGGACTACCCTCATTAGTTGAGATGTGTCATGTGACTAAAGCATCTAACTTCTTTATGTGCAACTGGGTGTGGTAAAGACACAGTAGACATGTTAACCTTTGCACTGACAATATCCTTCAATGTATGCTGTTATGCACTGTGACAGGTAAAACAGCAGCCCATACACAGAAAACATGATACTCAAACAAAGTTTACAGCGCAAAGTATTCCTCAGCCATACAACAACCTTCTACATGCAGCAGCAGGGAAACTGGTACTGGGACACTGCAGCACTTTAATAGGTCTGGTGCATTTTTAGATTGTCCACTCTAATGCTGGGTCGGAGTAACAATTTTTTTTCATAACGATCAGCGTCTAGAAGGTACGACATATCGTACGGAAAAATCGTTTTGCGATCATTTTAAGATCACCCGCCCGCAGCCTGGCCCCCGCTCATCCGTAGCCCGGCCCCACGCTCAACCGCAGCCCCCTGTGCCGCCTCGATCGCCACCGCCGCCCGCCCCAATCGCCACCCCCGCCGCTTTGATCGCCACCCCGCTGCTCCAATCGAAAAGATCAAAATGTACGATTTCTCGCTCGGCGTTCGATCGTTCGGTGCGTCTACACGTACGATTATTGTTTGAATTTGATCGTTATCGTGCAAATTCGCACGATAATCGTTCCGTGTAAACCCAGCATTAGGGTCCATTTACACAGGAAGATTATCTGACAGATTATCTGCCAAAGATTTGAAGCCAAAACCAGAAACAGACTATACACAGGGAACAGGTCATAAAGGAAAGCCTGAGATTTCTCCTTTTTTCAAATCTATTCCTGACTTTGGCTTCAAATTTTGGCAGATAATCTTTCTGTGTAAATGGACCCTAATGGTACGTGTACACGGAACGATTATCGGGCGAATCTTCGCAATAACGATCGAACTCGAACGATAATCATACGTGTAAACGTGGCGAACGATCGATAAATCGTTCATTTTGATCTTTTAACATGTTCTTAAATCTTCGTTCGTCGTTCGCAAAAAATTCGCCGATCGTTCCGTGTAAACAGTCGTTCACTGATTTTTCCTATGTGTGAGATAGGCTTAGGCGATCGCAAAACGAATTTTCTATACGATATATCATTCCATCTAAACGCTGATCGTTCTAAAAAAAAAATCGTTACTTCGAAATCGTTAATCGTACTAACGGGCCAATTATCGCCTCGTGTAAACTTAGCATAATAAGACTGGGTTGTGGGCCTGATGACAGGCAGGTTGGTAGCTGCAGTTGTAATACAGCACAAAACTGTACCTGTACTACAATACTGTGACTCAGCTTGAAGGGGTTCTCTAGTGAAAGAGATTCAGAGAGTGCCAAAGATTTGTAATTTACTTCTATTAAAAAAATCTTCAGTCTTTCAGTACTTATCAGCTGCTGTATGTCCTGCAGGAAGTGGTGTATTCTTTACAGTCTGACACAGTGCTCTCTGCTGCTACCTCTGTCCATGTCAGGAACTGTCCGGAGCAGCAACACATGCCCATAGAAAACCTCTCCATTACCTGTTCTGTTTGTCATTTACAAAATTTGTTATTTATCCTTTCTACTAAGAATTTTCATATAGTTCTTTTATCCCCCCGTACAACACTGTTTTCTCTGTACGAAAATATTGTGTGACGTGACATGTTCTATTCCTCTTACTATGTAATCTCCATGTAATTTTTCTTGATTAGATGTACACCATTCTTAATGTACCGAATTAATGCTTGTACAGTTATAACAAAAAAACCTTTAATAAAATATCTTTAAAAAAAAAAAAAGCAACCTCTCCTGCTCTCCAGACTGGGAAGAATACACCCTTTCCTGCAGGACATACAGCAGCTGATAAGTACTGAAAGACTGAAGATTTTTTTTAATAGAAGTAAATCTACGTCACTTCTGTCACTTCTGACACCAGTTGATTTGAAAGAAGACATTTTCTTTGGAGTACCCCTTTAAGTTTTCACTGTCTAAGAATTAGTTTTTGTTTGTCTCCTCCTTATTGAAGGCAAACCAAACTTCCTTAGCCTGAGGACTATTGCCTGGGACTGAGAGGCATGATTTTGTTTCAGAACATCAAAGAAAGCCGTCTATACAGTGTGATTATGTGTCTGCCCGGCCTCAGAGAGCTGCGTGGAGTTGTCCTTTCGGTTGTTTTGTTCATTTCTAAGTGTTTTATCTTTTGTTTTCATTGAAACCCAGTGAATTTACAGTATATTTTGTCATGCATATTTGGTGAAGCATGTAAACAGCGATCCTACTCATCCTGGCTGTAGCTGCTCTACTGCTTCAATATATCATACTCAGAAGAACAAAATAGATCTAGCACTGTAAATAATAAAATTTCCTATTCCCCAGCATGCAATGGTCTAATGCTGCCGCCTCTCCAGTCAGATGCTGGACTAACAAAAGTTCTAGACCATTTTATACAGTGAATAGACAGTATATAGCCCATCCATGTATATATATTTAGGTGTGTCCTATAGGTTTGGCATGTGGAGGGATAAGGGGTTACAGATGCACTGGCTTTGCAAAGTGTTCAATGGAAAGGAATGAAAATTTAAATGCTGCTGCTGCTATGGTGGGAGTAAGCCTTGATTTACCTTTCAGGGACATTGCAGATCCACTGGGAAGGCACAAGGCTTGCAGGTAAACAGTCTCTTGTTCCTGTCTGTAATAGTGGCTGAGCTCAGCCCCTACTTCCTGTGTTCTGTCTGTCTGAGACATTTTTAACCTAACAACAGGCAGTGGACAGCAGATTGCAGTGAAGGGAGACACCTAGTGGAAGTCAGTGGAAGAAATCCTTAATTAAATCTGCAGTATTTCCATAACATATTGTACTGTATAAGTGTAATAAAATACAGAATGCATTGAGAAACAGGAGTGATAATAGTTTATTTTTTTATCAATTAACAATATACAAAGTGAATGAGCAAAAGAGACATCTAAACTAAACTTTAGACAGAGATTTCTCTGACAGATCATTGAAGTCAAAACCAGGAACAGACCATAAACAGAGAACGGGTCATAAAGGAAAGATTGAGATTTCTCCTCTTTTCAAATCCATTCCTGGCTTTGGCTTCACAAATCTGTCAGATCAATGTCCTTGTGTAAAGGCACCCTAAACCTACTTGGTGTAACCCCTCTTTGCCTTCAGCATCAGTACTTCTAGATAATTGCACATAGTGTTTATTATATATTATTTATCTTAGAGAACTAAGTTCAGGTCTGGAATGATGTGAGATCAGGGCTCTGTGGGGGCCAAATCATCACTTCCAGGACTCCTTATTCTTATTTACACTTAAGATAATTATTAAAGGGGTACACTGGAGAACAAAATTGTTTTCAAAATTTCAAAGTTATACAGATTAGTAATTTACTTCTATTTAAAAATATCAAGTCTTCCAGTACTTATCAGTTGCTGTATGTCCTGCAGGAAGAGGTGTATTCTTTCCAGTCCGACACAGTGCTCTCTGCTGCCACCTCTGTCCATCTCAGGAACTGTCCGGAGCAAGAGAGGTTTCCTATGGGGATTTGCTACTGCTCTGGACAGTTCCTGACATGGACACAGGTAAAAGCAGACAGCACTGTGTCACACTGGAAAGAATTCACCACTTCCTGCAAGACATACAACAGCTGATAAGTTCTGGAAGATTAAAGATTTTTAAATAAAAATAATTTACAAATCTATAAAACTTTCTGAAACAAGTTAATTTGAAAGATTGTCTGTGCAGAGTACAATCACAATCTGTTCTCATTTAACTGGCTGCTATTGTAATACACCATTAATGAAAAAAAAAAAAAAAAAGTCTGTCATGTGTGAACATACTCTGCCATGATCCCACAGCTTTGTGTGTATAATATGGACCCATAGATATCTATACTGGATTGCTGGATTTAGCGGTCAGCAATAACCCATTATCCCATACCGCCTGCAGGTTGTTACCAAAAATTCTGAAAAACCGAAGCTGCAGATTAATAGAAATTTTTAACGACTTGCCAACAAAAAACGAGCTCAATAATCCAGCTGCTGCATGTTTCCATGGATTTTATATTATTTTCTATCGGCATCCCTTCATGGACTTGTCTCTGTGGTCGCACACAGCTGGATTTCTCCCCTCCTTTTCTCGGTTACTCCTCCTGCTTCCTTTCCTCCCTTCTACTACTGTCTGAGATTCACATTAGCACTTCAGTCCAGGCTAAGTGCTCCCTCCACCAGCTGAAGATGGAAAACAAAGTCTTCCTCTCCTTCGTCTTCTACAGCACCCTCCTCATAGTGAAAATGTACATCCTGGCAATCATCACCGGACAGATCCGGCTACGGAAAAAAGTAAGTTCCAATAGCGGCAAGATTTTTACAAATTCAGCATTTTTTATACTATGGAGGCATATTACAGCATGTAGGGTAGGAAACAAAAAAAAAGGTAACTGCCTGTCCGTCCCTGGGGGCTCCCAATGAATAGCAGCAGTGTATGTGACCGGGGAACGGTAGTCTGTGGTTTCTACTGGCAAGTTAGTAGTTAATCGTATTGGGACGAGTGACATGTAGATGTTAACAACACCTAAGTATGAAAAGGGAAGAGATGGCGGCGATTGATGTGTGTATGTATGTATGTGGGGGGAAGAAATTTACAGTTAACTCTTTGGTGACCGCATTTAAAGGGGGGGTTGTTGTTAGAATAAAAGAGTCTTCTCATTTCTAAGAAACAGCGCCACTTTTGTGTGCGTGGTGAGATTGGTATTGCAGCTCATCTCTATTCAAGTGAGTCTATAAAGAAGGATGGGAGAAAGTAGACCCTTATATTGTAGCTTTGGACAGTCCCTTTAAGGTGAGATATCATTAGAGGGTGACAAACCGCACCTGTACACTTAGTTTCACAATAGTATGGTCCAATCTGGGGCTCTTCAGCTGTTGCAAAACTACAACTCTCAGCATGCCTGGACAGCCGAAGGCTGTCCAGGCTTGCTGGGAGTTGTAGTTGTGCAAGTTATATTGTAACTTTGGACAGCCCCTTTAAGATGAGATATCGTTAGAGCGTGACAACCCGCACCTGTAAACCTAGACCCACAACAG
Organism: Dendropsophus ebraccatus; assembly: GCF_027789765.1. Lineage (NCBI taxonomy): Eukaryota > Metazoa > Chordata > Amphibia > Anura > Hylidae > Dendropsophus > Dendropsophus ebraccatus. Next base: position 21,907,381 of record NC_091463.1, on the reverse strand, counting down.
TATTGTCCAATCTGGGGCTCTCTAGCTGTTGCAAAACTACAACTCCCAGCATGCTGGCTGTCCGGGCATGCTGGGAGTTGTAGCTTTGCAAGTTATATTGCAACTTTGGACAGCCCCTTTAAGATGAGATATCGTTAGAGCGTGACGACCCGCACCTGTAAACCTAGACCCGCAACAGTATTGTCCAATCTGGGGCTCTCCAGCTGTTGCAAAACTACAACTCCCAGCATGCTGGCTGTCCGGGCATGCTGGGAGTTGTAGTTTTGCAACAGCTGGAAAAAGAATTGGGTGACCCTGATCTGCGAGGTTATTGTCTGGTGTTTGTATATGCTCTAAGAGGTAATTCCAGAAAGGAACATTATACAGCAAAATTGGAAGACCCCCTCCATCCAGACCACCATACATTAAGAATAGTGGCCATTTTCTCTGAGAAGACCGCCATATTTCAGTGCAATGTTGGTCGGAGTTGCGCTCTATCGACGATCTCTTTTTAATAATCTGACCCCAACTGTCAGCTGTAACCTGCAGGGGATCTTGACAGCAAGTGTTCAATTCCCCTGCAGCGCCACCACAGGAGAAATTAAGCATTACAAGATATTTATTTTAAATCAGTGTACTGTCCATGCCGTGGCTGTCCTCCGGCAACACCATGTAGAATCCACCCTATATCTAATATATATAGCTCTGTTAGAGGACCTCTTTATTATAGTCATTATAGTAGATTCCCTTTAATATGAATATACTGCAATTATACAGTCTGGAAGAACACACGAGTCCGCGGCCGCCCCAGCTGCCGCCACCTGATTCCCATAGTCTTGCATCTTGCTCGCTGCTTTTTCTAGGAAGACGTAAATCCTGTAACAATGTCCGCTCCGTGATACTAATGGACGATGTTCCCAATGGTCAGATAACACTTGACATAGGAGCACGCTGCAGCCAGATACACAGGATACACATGTTCAATAACCCCAAACATGACCTTGGAACAATGTACAGAATAGAATGGATGTTTGCATATTGTTGCCGTGAATTATAGGTCTTTACCACTTTTGCCACTTGTTTCCTGACTCTAATTGACCTTGTCAGTCTAATGTGAAGACAGGTATTGTTCTAAAGCGTCACTGTCACTTTAAGGAAAACATTTGACATGTCATGGACGGGTCGGGTTTGGATGTAAAGCCAGTGTTTCTCCCTCCCTATCGCTGTTCTCCCCATCTGGTTGCAGGAATCAGCCTCCATAGTCAGTTTATAGAGCCCACCTCCTACAGGTAGAGTAGCCAACCAGGGAGAGAAGCGCTCAGCCATGTGCTTCTCCTAGTTCTATTTAAAGGGAACCTGTCACCCCCCGTGCCGGGGTGACAGGCTCCCGACCCCCCGTTAGAGCCCCATATACTCACCTAATCCCGCCGGGTCCCGCTTCTGGAGGTGGTCGGGTGACGGAGATCTCAGCCGCTGCAGCCCGGCGCGCGCGCTAAGAGATGAGTCCAACACCCATAGAGAATGACGGAGCGCTGGACTCTCCTGTCATTCTCTATGGGTGTTGGACTCATCTCTCAGCGCGCGCCGGGCTGCAGCGGCTGAGATCTCCGTCACCCGACCACCTCCAGAAGCGGGACCCGGCGGGATTAGGTAAGTATATGGGGCTCTAACGGGGGTGTCGGGAGCCTGTCACCCCGGCACGGGGGGTGACAGGTTCCCTTTAATGAACACTCACATCAAAAATTTTCACGTTTGTGTGACATGTCAACATTTTTTGTAAATTGTTAGGAACACTAAAGGCTCTATTACACCAAGCGATTATCGGCCGTATTTGATCCGTTGTGGCCGATAATCGCTTGGCGTAATAGCTAGTGGCCAACATTTTTCAATGTTGAATGTTTTCAATGTTCAATGTTGAACCCCCCCCCCCAATGATATTGATGGTCTGCTGGCCATCGCTCCATGTAATAGAAGCGGTGGCGGCAGACTGCCGCTATTTCCTGTGGGCTCCCTGGACAATCTAAAAAACAACAGGGGAGCACCTCCCGCAGCTCCCTGCGTCCCCCCCCTACTCTTACCCGCTCGCTGTAATTGCGCTGGCAGCGAGCGGGGAGCGAGGAGCAAGTTAGTGCTGACATGACAGGTTGGCGCTGGCTTGCTCCTGCTGATTGGTCCGTGTAATACTGCGTTTATACAGAACAATTATCGTTCGAATTTGCACAATAACGATCGCATTTGAGCGATAATCGTTCCGTGTAAACATAGCGAACAATCAAGCGATGAGCGAGAAATCGTTCATTTTGATCTTTGAACATGTTCTCAAATCGTCGTTGGTTGTTCGCAAAAAATTCACAGACCGTTTCCTGTAAACAGTTTTTCACCGATTTAACCTATGTGTGAGATAGGCTTAAGCGATCGCAATACGATTTTTCCATACGATATATCATTCTGTCTAAACGCTCATCGTTATCAAAAACAAATCGTTATTTTGAAATCGTTAATCGTACGATCGAGCGAATTATCGCTCTGTGTAAACTCAGCATAATAGTGAAAAGTCAGCTGATCAGGTGGATTTCAATAGGACTTGGTAATGGTGCGTTTACACGGAACGATTATCGTTTGAATTTTCGCAATAACGATCGCATTTGAGCGATAATCGTTCTGTGTAAACACAGCAAACAATCAAGCGACGAGCGAAAAATCGTTCATTTTGATCTTTCAACATGTTCTCGAATCGTCGTTCGTCGTCCGCTAAAAATTCGCAGATCGCTTCGTGTAAACACTCTTTCAAAGATTCACCCTATGTAAAAGATGGGCTTAAGCGATCTTAAAAACGATTGCAATAGCGATTTTTCTAACGATTTGTTCGTCTAAATGCTGATCGTTCTAAAAACAAAATTGTTGCTTCAAAATCGTTAAATCGTTATTATCGCTCCGTGTAAACGCAGCATAACTCTGAGTATAGGGGGTTTTCTGACTCCTAGACAGATAGGGGGAGATTTATCAAACATGGTGTAAAGTAGAATTGTCTCAGTTGCCCCTAGCAACCAATCAGATTCCACCTTTCATTTTCCAAAAAGTCTGTCAGGAATCAAAAGTGGAATCTGATTGGTTGCTAGCGGCAACTGAGCCAGTTTCACTTTACACCATGTTTGATAAATCTCCCCCATAATGTCAGGAGAAAGAAGTTTCAGGCATGTTACATTTCAGCTGACAAACCTCTTTGTTATCAGGGAGATAAGCTGCTGCCAGAGCTGTCCTGCAGCAGCTTACCCCCCTCTTCCCATTTACAACCTATGAATGGTTGAATATATATATAAAATATATATATATATATATATATATATATATATATATATATATATATATAGTTTTCAGCTGATTAAACATTCAGCCACCAGCTCCTGAAGGTGTATGGACGCCATAGACATGTAGGCTCTTTTAGGAACACTATAGCAGTCATGTGAGCTCTTTACAATGGATCTTTGATGTGCTAAAAAGCTGTGCTTAGTATATAATCCTATACAATCCACGCCCAGGCTACTCGCCGCTCAACAAAAGGTCAGATTCCATCTGCTCACCTGCCAAATCCATGATCTGGAGGCCTAGTGCACAGTCAGGGTGTGGGGCTGTGAGGATGGAGAATTAGGTCAGCCTCTGGAAACAGAAACCATCCTACCACTTTGCAAGGCCTAGGGTAGGATATGGTGCTGGGTTTTGGATTATAGGCGCCTATACACCTTCAATAACTGGTTCATTCAGCCAAAAGTTATCTCCCCCGTCCTCCTCATACACATGTACAATGTTTGGCACTGTTGAACGTTCATGTGTTTTCTATAGGGTGGGGTAAGCCGCTGCCAGACTGCTCTGGTGCCAGCTTATCTCTCCCAAAACAAAGGGGTCGGGCACTGAAAAATCCATCACACCAGAACCCTATGTCCACCAACATCATTTGCTTGTGGAGATTTGGAAGGCTCCCCCCATACGCTTTATGCTGATGGCAGAACCCACTTTAGTATGGAAGGCAAAGAAAATAAGAAATATGGCATAAATTCTCCCGAATCACGCTCTATGGAAGTTTATCCAGACTGGTTTCTAGGAACACACTGATGAAACTAGCAGGTCCAGCTGCCATGTATGTGTATGGCCGGCTCTACATGATGAGAAAGTTATGCTGCGTTTACACGTAACGATTATTGGCCCGATCGTACGATTAGCGATGTCGGATTTACGATTTTTTTTATAACGATCAGCGTTTAGACGGTACGATATATCGTACGAAAATTCGCACTGCGATCGTTTTGCGATCGTTTAAGCCTATCTCACACATTGGTTAAATCGGCGAATGACTGTTCACACGGAACGATTTGCGATTTTTTTTGTACGATGAACGACGATTTGCTGACCTGCTGAAAGATCACGATGTAAGATTTATCGTGCGTCGTTCGATCGTTCGCTGCGTTTACACGTACGATTATCGTTCCAATTCGACCGTTATCGCGCAAATTCGCACGATAATCGTTACGTGTAAACGCAGCATTAGGGTCCTATTACACTGAGCCATTTTTAACGATTAACGACTAACGATAAATGATCGCAAACGAGATTGTTTATCGTTAACCTGAAATCACTCACCATATTACACAGAACGATAGTTGTTAGTTACAATCGTTACTACGATTGTTATTGCGATCGTTGCTATGATCGTTTATTCCTTTTGATCCCAGTAAAACAATGAACAATGTGCAATTACACTGAACGATTAGTGAAAAAATGCTGAACTTGAGCGAACAAATGTGGAATTATAGCGAACGATTAACGATAATTTTAGGTTCAGATCTAAATCAACGATCAACGACACACAAACGATTTTCTGATCGTTGCCTGAAATTACACATTTAAATTCGAACGATATAACGAATTTTCGCACGATAATCCTGTGGAATAGGGCCCTTAGAGAGAGATACAACAATGTATGAGAGCAGCATCCAGTGATGGGAGTCAGCGAATTACGTCCTGACCCAGGATCTGTGCTTAGAAATGAAGAAATCTCTCCAGGAGATAAAGGAAACGCTGCAATGTGCAAGTACAGGCAATGTTTAAAGGGGTTCTCCGGCGAAAATATTTTTCTTTTAAATCAACTGGTTTCAGAAAGTTTTAGAGATTTGTCATTTCTATTTGTAAAATCTATTTAAAATTTTAAGTCTTCCCATACTTATAAACTGCTATATGTCCTGAAGTGGTTTATTCTTTCCAGTGCTCTCTGCTGACACCTCTGTCCATGTCAGGAACAGATTGTGATTGTGCTCTGCACAGATATTAAAGGAGACTCCAGCAATTTGTTTTCTTTTAACTGGTTTCAGAAAGTTATATAGATTTGTAAATTACTTTTATTTAAAAATCTCCAATCTTCCAGATAGATAGATAGATAGATAGATAGATAGATAGATAGATAGAAAGGAGATAGAGGATAGATGGAAAGATAGCAAGTGGATAGATTGTCACCATTGTTCTTGTTATATACACCTGCTCTGGGTATATAGGTTGTCTTCTCTTTTCCCACCACCTCTACAATCCTTTCTAGTCTCTGCCCCCGCCCCAGGTTATATATAAGAGACAATCTAGCCAAGTGCCCAGGGGAGATCAGATAGAAGGCTCTGCTAATTGTGTCTATTTTCCTATATAAGTGGTTAATATAGTGGATTTACATTGTCCCTATAATTAGGTGATTTTTCCATAATAATAAAGCAGTAGTAGGATGTGTTTAGTAATTCCAAAAGATTGGGTCACAATAACTGTATATAATGTATGTATAAGTTATCATCAAGGGCAATAGTGACAATAGCCCTGTCCCTGGTTATACTAAAAGGGATTGTGTTGCAGTATTAGGCCATGTTCACATGGCGTAAGACACCGGCCGGACGGGTCACGGAATGGCACGTGTCAGAGAAGCTCATCCCTGCCGGCCGGATGATCTTCTCTTCCGATGAATTGGGATTCGGGCGCATCCGTGCGCGCCTGCATCCCAATTTGCCAATGCACACAGTGGAGTTCAATGAATAGCAGGCGCAGAAAACGGACATGTCATTTTTTTTTGGCCCTGCTAGAGATCCCGGACGGAATGTATACTATCTGTATACACAAAGGACGGGATTCCATAGATGGCAGCACTATGTAAGTTTCATATTAATCACAGCCGTTGTTGCAAATCAGCAACAACGGCCATGATTAACATGAAACTTATATAGTACTAGCTTCTGAAAAAGAAGATAATTTAACAAGCTGCAATACCAGGTACAACCACCAGTTTTATTAAAGAGGTACTCCAGGCTGGGGTCATTTTTATTGTAGGGATATCTAGCTAGTCCTGTGTTTCAAGACTCTTCAATGAGGCTCCACAGGCTCTTCTTTTGCATATTCATGTTTCCCAGGGGGCAATGCACCTAGGACTTCACTGCATTGAGCGCTTTCACTAGCAGCTGGCAGTGTTGTCGTTCGGCTGGTCTCCCTAAGATCAGTGATCTGTTTCTCTTATGGCTGCTCCACACTGATGAGGGGCAACACCCCGAAACAGCTGTATGTGGATGGTTACCTTGCCTTGGTTTATCCCTTGTCATTACATTGACTTATAGGGCCACTTAAGATGGAGGTTTTGGTGGTTTCCTAACAGGAGCTGCCCCTTGGCTGGGTCCTTCCCAGAGGGATATCTGGCTAGTCCTGTGTTTTGAGACTCTTCAATGAGGCTCCACGGGCTCTTCTTTTGCATATTCATGTTTCCCAGGGAGCAATGCATCTAGGACTTCACTGCATTGAGCGCTTTCACTAGCAGCTGGCAGTGTTGTAGTTTGGCTGGTCTCCCTGAGATCAGCAATCTGTTTCTCTTATTTTTATTGTACGGCCGGGGAGGGGGTGGATATAGAAGATGCCGGTGACTTACCTCCCCGGTTCTAGCGCCAGACCTCATTTGTGCCGCCTCGTTCTCCCGTCCAGCTGCCACTTCCTGGTCTAAGCTCCGGCATGAGACATGACGTCTAAATGGCTGAGCTGCCTTGAGGCGTCACGTCTCAAGCCGCAGCTCAGACCAGCAAGCGACAGCCGGACTGGAGAACAGGGCGGCGCAATCCGGGACCTGGCGTTTGAACCGGGGAGGTAAGTGACCGGCGTCTTCTATATCCACCCCCTCCCCGGCCGTACACTAAAAATAACCACAGCCCAAAGTACCCCTTTAAGCTTGTATTGAACTCAAAGTAAACTGTATTAATCTGTATGCAATGATTGGATTTGTTAGGGCTAGGTGGGGGATGCAGTTCAGTGCCCTCCCACTAGAGGCGCTATTATATGTGTGTCACTGACTAAAGCTCTTAGTGACGTTTCTAGCTTGTTTATGTAACATATTAAATCCAAGGCTTGAGAAGTATATGATGTTTTAAGATATAACAAGCCGTGTAATGTTATCTGGCAGATAGCTGGTCGGGAATTCTGTGTGGCTGCGATAATGTGAGAGAAAACAGATGTGCAGGGAGGACTGGATGTTCCTCTACCCACGACGCCTATAAAAATAAAAAACACCTCCAAGCCATCGCCATCTCTTCTTAGTATCTGCTTATAAGGCATTTTATTGCATTGGGTAACACTGGTAAGGTCAAACAGAAAGGCCATGTGTGGGAGTTTGCTGAGAGGACATAATGGAGCTTATGATATAGAAACCCTATACAGAATTCGGAATTAAAGGGCAACTCCAGCCACCATGGATATAACCATTAGTGATACTGCAGAGACCCCAAAAGCAAATGCTCAAGACATTTTGTAAGAGATAGGGTTTTATAATTTATTTTTTTTTAGATTTAATTTGACTCCCATCATGCCTCAGGATAGATTACTGATTTGCTTTTGTCTTTATCCTGGGAGGAGCCGTCTCCTATGCTCAATGTCTCCCTCTGCTGGGTGATATATGAACTGTCAGCTCCACTGAAAATACATTTTGCTCAAGAATGCGGATGCTACTTCTCAAATCCGTTTCATAGTCGGCCTGATGTTGAAGATCTTCACTATACCGACTGCTGAACATGTCTGGGGGGGAGGAGAGTAGTATTTATTTTGTATGTATGTTCACAAGGGAGCAATGTTCTTATCCCTTCTAGATACAGTCAAGCAGAGAGTAACCCTCCTCCAGCAGCTGGGGTCAGGACACTAGTATAAGATGCTGACTTCTTCCAGAATAATATTTCTTAAAGGAATGGTTGGTTGCAGGGATCATAGAGACGCCACAGCCACTATGGGCTTTGTATCAATCCATTATCGATCCATAGTGACATCATCACTGCCATGGCCCAGGTCGCAGTGACTGGTATTGAACCTTCTGGTGGGCTCTGGTGTTTAGGGGGCTACTTGTCACGGTGGCCACGAATGGTAAAAACCCACCCCCAGACACATAACTGGACCTTAGAACTACTGTGAGGTGCGGAGTGTAGGTGCAGGTGCGGCGGCAGAGATGACTCCCACTTGAAACAAAGTTCAACTTTTCTTAGCAATAATATATTTAGTGCAGTAACAGTAGCAAACAAAGCTTAGGTGCTTAGTGCAAAAATCAACAGCAGGAATAGGAACGGGCAAGAAGATGAGCTGATAGCAGAATAAACAGTGGAAGGTGTCAGGGACCAGATAGCAGGGCCCCTTGCCTAATTTAGTGAGTACTCTGCCGGGATAAGGTGACGTGTTTATAGAGTGTTCTGAAGTAATCCTCATACTCACGTATATATATGACCTCTGCATATATGACGGCCTTCTGCCCCTCAGTGTTGGGTTTCCGTCCTAATAGGGTAATACGAGTCCCAGGTCTCCTGTTACTGGGTGGAGCTAGCTAGTAGTATCCGTCCTACTTAGCCTAGCGCAATTCAGTCGAGAGCGGCCAACTTGCATTGTGCTCTACTGTGGTACAGCCTTAGTGTTCCTCTTTTTTTTTTAGGTGGTTGACTGTCCAGAGTTTAAAAAATTCACAGCGTAGGCAAGGAGTGAGACTCCCTAGTCTCCGGCTTCCCTGGGGGTGAAGTGTAGCAACCCATGGGGGTTGAGGCACTAGTGCAGGACAACAAGCTATACACGTCCTGCCTGGCCTGAAGCCAGGGACTTACTAAGTAAACTAAAGGGAGGTCAAGATTATAGAGGGAAGGGTGTATGTGTAGCTGTGCTGTGGAAGTGTGCAACACTTAGTGGTTGGAGTTAGGTACAGCAGCTTACTGTCCTAACTGTGAAACTGCATTGATACAATTTTGCGTAGGTGTGAGAAAAAAAAAGAAAACACATAGTGGGACACTACATCACCACTGTAGCAATTTTCTTGTTACTGGCATCTGATGTATTGTCACTATGAATGCCAAGTCAGGGCTCCAGTTCTTCATAGTGACATCATCACTGCAACCAGCATTTGACCACCATAGTTGGTCACTTGACATGGTGCAAGAGACTGTATATCATGCCTGCAAAGAGACTATATAATCCTGAAAAACTTCAGCTATGTATCCATATGAAACTGGTCATATATCATGCTCCTCTGCTTGTGTTTAACACTAATAACACGCCTGCCTACAACTCCTACTAACTAATCATAGAGATTTGCTTCCGGAATGTGCGACCGCTGCCTACATGGCTAACTGCAAATTACCGCCGTAAATTATGTTCAATAATAATTTATGGGGACAAATGGTGCATGGAGCATGTAGGAGCTGAGTTACTGTTTAACAGCTAGTAAAGCTTTATGCCACCTCACCTTCAGAAATTAAAAAAAAAGGTCAGTTTAAATTAAAATTAAAAGTCAATCCAGTGTATCTAAATTTAAAGGGTACATATACTTATGTAACTGGTAGGGGGCACTGACACATTGCCGTCACTGCACATTTGTTGTGGAGTGTACCATTACTGCTATAATGCCTTAAAGAGGACCTGTCACCCCCCGTGCCGGGGTGACAGGCTCCTGACCCCCTGCTAGATCCCCCTATACTCACCTAATCGCGCCGGGTCCCGCTTCCTGATCCAGTTGGGTCACGGAGATTTCAGTAGTGTTGACACTACTTTTGTGTCCGTAAAAAAAACGGATCCTTTTTGATCCGTTTTTTTTTATAATGGAAGTCAATGGAAAAACGGATCAAAACGGATGCACACAAATGCATCCGTTTTTTGCAAAAAACGGATGAAATAAACGGATTGCAAAAATGCAGTGTGAACCTAGCGTAACTATGGAGACAAAGGTCTGCATGTGAACTTTATGCAAAAGTCTGCTAACACTTTCAGTAGGTGATGCTATAGAGTGAGTTTTTTTTCTTCTGTAAGGGTAGCTTCACACGTACTGGATCTGCAGCGAATTTCACGCTGCGGGTTGCAGCGAGACCCGCTGCAAATCCTGAACTGTGAAGCTGAATGGGTCCCATACATGCAGCGGACCCCCTGCGTGTATGGGACCCAGCCCTTTTAACCCCCCGCCGCCTGCCCTCAGCCCGCAGCCCCAAGCATACATTACATGCTCGGTGCCGCGGCTGTGTGCGACGCTCCCAGCTCCCGTCGGTCCCCATCAGCCAATCAGTGCTGCCTGATGAGCGAGGGGAGCCGGGAGCGTCGCACACAGCCGCGGCGCCGAGCAGGTAATGTATGCTTGGGACCGGGGCTACGGGCTGAGGGCAGGCGGGAGGCTAGCGGCGGGGGGGTTAAAGGGGCCAGGTCCCATACACGCAGCGGATCTGCTGCGTGTATGGGACCCATTCAGCTTCACAGTACAGGATTTGCAGCGGATTTCGCTGCAAACTCGCAGCGTGAAATCCGCTGCGGATCTGGTACGTGTGAAGCTACCCTAAATGAGCTACTTTTATTTTTCCATTTTTTTTTAGAGCAAGGCTCCATGTGCCAGTTTGGCAGTCTCCTTGCGGAGACACCATATTCTAATAGTCCGACATGGGATGCCCAAATGGATTTTGTCTGGTACGGAAGTTACTTGAATAGAGCTGAGCTGCAATACCAGATACAGCATAAGGACAATGGTGGCGCTGATTTTGGGAAAAAAAGTAAGCCTGCTCTAATATCCTAGATCTGCTATAACTTATAGATCTTTTGATTCCTCTTTCACTAGGCGTTTGCCAATCCTGAAGATGCCATGAGACACGGAGGCCTCGAGTTCCATCGTGAAGACCCTGATGTAGAACGTTATAGGAGGTAGGTGACCTATAGAATAAGGGGTCATAACTGACTCGTCATACTCTACACCAGTGATCTCCAACTGTCCAGCTCCCCCAGTATACCCTGACAGCCATGCTGGGAGACAGTGGGAGTTGTAGTCTTGTAACAGCTGGAGAGACACATTTTGGAGACTGCTGTTCTGCAGAAACAGTGATGCCATTATATAGTAGCATTGTCTTATAGGGTTGTCTGCAAAGCATATAATGAAATGCTGTGCAGCGGTCTTACATTCTTACATAAATCCACGCTAGTATGCCCCACACCGGATTTACTGATAGGTACACTCCTCCACAAAAATTTGCATATCTAACCCATCATACGCCAGGTGTGGGCTTTATAAGGTTGGGGGGAGGTGTCTCTACTAGAGATGAGCAAATTCGGTTCGGGTTCGAGTCCATCCGAACCAGAACGTTCGGCATTTGATTAGCGGCGGCTGCTGAACTTGGAATAAGCCCTAAGGCTATGTGGAAAATTATGAATATAGTCATTGGCTGTATCCATGTTTTCCAGAAAACCTTAGAGCTTTATCCAAGTTCAGCAGCCCCCGCTAATCAAATGCCGAACGATCTGGTTTGGATGGACTCGTATGCTCAAGGTTCGCTCATCTCTAGTCTCTACTGATCCTGAGAACAGGGTTTTTATTATCAGAGAGAATGATTGGTTTGTTATCTCCTATTCTATGGTCAGGGGACAAGAAGCTGAGATGGGAATACCCCATTAAGTGTTGTCTCTCGAAGGCATCATGTTACACTCCCTGACTAGTACTACACTGCAGCCAATGAAAGAGAATAGGATTGCGGTTTGAGCGGCAATGGTTGAGACCATGATCCAATAACCAGCAGTAATCTGGCCAAGATGGAGTTCTAGTTATGGCTGCAGCCAGTTGTGGGTTGCAGCCAAAATTGCTGTGTGGCCTTAAGGGCCAATTATCGTGCAGGAAAATTGTTAAATTGTTCGAATTTAAGCAATAATTTTCTGGTGTAAACGTGTAAAACGATCAAACAACAATCAAACATAATGTTTCAAGCAGACAGTCTGTCTATTGTTGTCTGTGTCCATGAGGCTTGCTGTAAAGCATGTCACTAATTGCTGTTAAGGACAGCACAAGCAATATGGCAGCCCCCATAACAATGTACAAAAAGTGAAATAAAAAAAAAACTACAGTCAGAAAATGGAAACAGTTTAAAATAAAAGAACACATTTTCGTATCTGTTTCTAATCAGCAAAAGAAATTTTATGGGAATGGAGTTTAGTAAGCTAGATACACGGGTATTTCAGAAATGAGAAGGGTGGTAGTTAACATTAGAAGGCCAGATCAATTACACGGCCTGATCAATGATGGAAACGAGATTGACATTCTTTTACTGAGCCTATTACATGGTTTGACAATTGTGATTTTAATGCTACGTTTACACGGAGCGATAATTCACCCAATCGATCGTTTAACGATTTTGAAGCAGCAATTTAGTTTTTCTAACGATCAGCGTTTAGACGAATAAATCGTTAGAAAAATCATTTGAAAATTCGTAAGAAAAATCATTTATGCGATCGTTTTTGCAAAAATGCAAACGATAATCGTTCCATGTAAACGCAGCATAAGTCATGACCTAAAGACATGATCAGCTAACGATGGTAGTCATTGGCTGATTGTCTTTATTACATGGATCGGCCTGATTTGGCAGATTATTGCTCCTTGTAATAGGGTCCTAAGTCTGGAGTTAGAAATGAACAACCTTTAACAAAGAGGATAGTATTTCTGTTCATCCTGATCTTCCAGGTTCATATATTTAGTAGAGAAAATGAAAGTCTGAAGTCTTTTAGACATAAAGATTTGTCGGCTGCTGGGGCCGCAAACAAGTGTAGCCTGACAAATAGTGCGACCGGGCCTACCGAATGATCCTTGTATTGTTCGTGCAACCCTGTACATATCTGTGCTGTCAGTTTTCAGATCTCAAGCAACAGTCTATACCTACCAGCCATACTAAGTATATATACATTGCTTGTGATCTGAAAACTGACAGCACAAATCCTCAGGGACACAACTACCACTGTAGCAGCTGCTATGGGGCCCACCTTATCAGGGGGCACTGTGGCCTGCTCCTGCAATACACTGGGCCCCATTAGCTGTCACCATTTCCAGCACCAAGTGGCTGACCAGTCCTCCCGGGATCTGCAAGTGTCCCTTGCAGATCCTGTCAAGCGCTTGCAGTTATGCAGTTATGACTACCGTTGACGGATTAGTGGTCAGTTGAGAAGGGGTCAATGAAAAGTTTGCTATGGGGTCCAGCCATTTGTAGTTATGCCCCTGCAGATATATACATATCTGTGCTGTCACTTTATTGTTATCGGCTGCACATAAACCTGTTTACACAAGAAGATGTGCAGCGGATTACAATAAATTTTAAAGCAGGCTCAAAAGACACGATCAGCTGAGGGTTTGCCCGCTTCTCAGCTGATCGCTGTCACTTTTACACAGGCCGACTATCAGATGCAGAGCATTTCTAGCATCGCTTCTGGACGATCACCGGCCCGTATAAAAGGGGTACAACAACTCTGCATCGCAAATCAGGATTTATGTAAAGCTAGTGACTCTGAGCACACAATGCCATGGTTGTTACACACTGTAACCAGTAGGGGGCAGTTCTTATAAAGGTGATTTGTGTTACCATCCGTCAACTATGATTCAAAGCTTCTTTCATCTCATCAGACTCTCTGACGTAACCCTGTAATTTCTGCACCCAATCAGGTCATCGCCTCCCCCAGACACGCAAGACCTGAGTATTTCATTATGTCCAGAAACTTGATATCTACCATGTCTGGGAAGAATTACTCTCTGGCCGACATGAAATGTTAATATGCATCGCCAACACCCACAGCATGAAGCAATCCAAAGTGAAATGTTATCTTCTTAAAAGCTTTAATCTACGCTCACATGTCACTAGTTTGGTTATATACCTCTGCAATGCAATATTACTGACAAGCATTACAAAGGCTGGGCCGTATGGTGGCATGGTGGATGGCCTGTTCAATGTGTGTGCACTTGAAACTCCGGCAAAAATTGTTTTCTTTCAAATTAACTGCTTTTAGAAAGTTATATAGATTTGTAATTTACATATATTTAAAAATATCTAGTCTTCCAGTACTTATCAGCTGCTGTATGATCTGCAGGAAGTGGTGTATTCTTTCTAGTCTGACACAGTGCTCTCTGTCACCACCTCTATCCATGTCAGGAACTGTCCAGAGCAGCAAATCCCATAGAAAACCACTACTGCTCTGGACAGTACAGTCACTCATACAGGTATCATACATTACATCACCATGTAATACAAGATTTGGTGGGAAGCCGCCACCCAGAAGATATTGAAATTTCCAGAAATTAGATTCATATACTGATTAGAACTAGACACTGACATATGTTCTTTTTTTCTAATCTTTTTCTATTTTATTATTGTATTTTTTTCCTTATTTTATTTTTTGTACATTGCTAAGGGGGCTGTCATCTTGACTGAGTTGTTTTTAACAGCATTTAGTGATATGCTTCACAGCAGGGGTGTCAAACTGCAGTCTTACATCTGTTGCTGTTCCCATTATACTAAAGCTTTGTAGTTTTGCAACAGTGAATTTGACACCTGTGCTTTACGGCAAGCCCCATGGACATACATGACAACAGACAAGATCTGTCCCCTTGGGATGAATGTGAAACATTACAGAGTATACTCTGTGACCTTTGAGGAGCTCAATCCACAGGGAGCTGCGATTCTCTTATACTGGTGCCATCTATCTACTAGTGTCACCTTTTTCTGTAATTCTGTACAGATCACTTTACAGCATCCTCCTCCTTATCATCACAGACAGAACAGGACGTCTCAGCTTAGTTTTAGACCAAATGGCCAGAATAAAAACTGCAAGATTTCAGGATTATTTTATAATATAGCGAGTAAGATAAAAAAAAAACACTTGAAAAATTATTTTAAAATTTTATTAAACAATAAACTTTATTCAATCGGTAGATCATTATCTGATGACACATTCCCTTTAAGCATGCTTGCTGTAGCCTGGCATTCGTTGGCAGCAATGAGATAGTATCTCAGGCTTGGCACCATGTCCACACTGACTAATACATGGAGATATTTTTCATAGAGGGGAAGATATAATAATGTGCCTGCTTCTGACCAGGCCGTATAAGGCTGTATGCGTACCACGATGGATAGCAGATGTTCCTATGTAATGCTGTTACCTTAGTCACTCATCTACTTGTCAGCCGCCTTAGCTCCGACCATGGCTGTCCCAGCCAAGTCTGACCACACTATTACTTTTTCCCCTGTAATGAAAGCAAACTTCTGGCGTAAACAGCCTAATGCTCTTCACACTTAAAGAAAACGGGAGTCACAGTAGGAAACGCGTTGGCATGAGTCACTTTCTTTTGCACAATTCAACATGGGTCATTCTCTAAATACTGATCACTAAAGAGTAGGACATTAGTAATCTGTGATTTAAAGTTTAATCTGTGACCTATACAGTCATGGTTCTACTTAACTGAACACACACACACACACACACATATATATATATATATATATATATATGGTATGTAGCTTTTTTCACCATTAAAACAAGTTAACAATTCAAAAATCTACCATTTTGTGAGTTCATTCCTTATGCAGATCTATATGTCTCCATGGTTACAGACTACAAACAAAACCTGTGTAGTCTAATCCATGTGTTAATCTACTTTTTTGTCCTTCTACAAACAGTAAAAGAAGGGATACTTATATACGTAGATCAGTGTGACTTTTAATATAACCATTGTGCTTGTTGTGAAATGTTTTGCGGTTCTCCACTTTGCCTAATCTCTTTTTGTTAAAAGGGTCCACTAATGATAAACTAATAGCAGGAGGGTGTCACAATACTGAAGGCCTCAATGATCGGCTATAATTTGTGGAGTAACCCTTATTAGATTGTTAAATTCCCATGCAGTGCCTCCACAGGAGAAATGAGATATTACATGGTCTCTATTAAAGGAGTTATCCAATGCTCCAAAAACATGGCCACTTTTGCCCCACTCTTGTCTCCAGTCCAGGTAAGGTTTGCAATTAAGCTCCATTTACTTCAATAGAACTGAGATTCATACCCACCCAATCTGGAGACAAGAGAGGGGGAAAAGGGGCCATGTTTTTGTAGCATTGGAAAACCCCTTTAAAATCAATAGACTGTGTAATGCATAGACATGTTGGGTCCTCCGCAAAATAAAATTGGATAATTTAGCTCCAAAACAGAAGAGGAAGAAATGAGTATGATTAGGAGGATGGTCTTAACCTGCATCAGAAGGGGCATCATTTTATTCCTTGTTTTGTGTACACCCCTATTCTTAGTAGTTTCTTTTGTTGCCTTTTTCTGGATCAACACTGCCTGGTTATAGGACAGACTATCTAGCAGTCACCCCACATCTCACTAGACCGCGCCGTGTTGTAGTAATCCCTCCACCTACTGTAATTTGGAGAAGAGTTTATCGCTGACCCTAAAGCGTTCTTGACGTTTTTACAGCTTGGTCAGAAATCTGCAAATTCCCTTTGTGCAACAGACTGATCCTGAACTAATAATACCACTCACATTTGTTTTGTTTGTATTGAATGTTAAGTAGACTATAAAAAGCCAGCTTCCATTAACCAGACGAGAACTTGGGCTCCAGGGAGAGCTTTGGAGGGGGGTCACGCTGGCTTGACCTGGCTGAGACTTCACAAAACATGAGCTACAGTATATATGATGTTTTTTATGCTATTTGACTGTCTTGCGTTATATCTGAATGATGTTACTGAAGCTGCAGGTTTACTTTGAATATACTTTACACAGTGTCAAATGTTCCTTAAAGGAGAACTCCGGGCTGGGGTGATTTTTGGCAGTGTGCTGGGGAGGGTTAAAGAAGTAACATGCTCCCACCTCCCCCGCTCTAGTGCTGATGCCGGAATCCCGCAGCTCCGGTCCCCCAGTCCCGGCTGCTTCTGGGTCTGAGTGGGGACCTGGGCCATGCCATGCCAGGCCACCTCAGCCAGTCAGCTGACTGGCATTTTACTACTTTTATCCTCCCCCTCCCAAGAACTCTGCCGAAAATCACCCCAGCCCGGAGTTCTCCTTTACGGTGCCTTTACGCATAGTGAATCGCAGTGGATTTGATGCTGCGAATTCCGCAGCGATATCCGCTGTCATTCTAGACACTGTAATTTTGAATAGAATTACATACTCGCAGAGGAATTTTCATCCCTCTGCGAGTATGTAAACACCGGCCCCTTTAACCCGACGCAGCCCGGTGAATACATTACTGGTCCATGTGCCGGCTTGCTTCAGTGGCTGTGGTTGAGCGCACTGATTAGCTGAGTGGGACATCAGGTAATGTATTCACAGGTGTCAGAAATTTATATAGATTTGTAATTTACTTCTATTTAAAAATCTCTACCAGTACTTATCAGCTGCTGTATGTCCTGCAGGAAGTGGGGGATTTTTTCTAGTCTGGTCTTTTCTGCTGCTCTGGACATTTCCTATCGTGGACGGAGGTGGCAGCAGAGAGCACTGTGTCAGACTGGAAAGAATACACCACTTCTTGCAGGACATACAGCAGCTGATTAATACTTGAAGGCTTGAGATTTTTAGATAGAAATAAATTACAGATTTATATCACTTTCTCATACCAATTGATTTAAATTATTTTTGCTGTCGTACCCCTTTAAGGAATTGTTTTCTAATCAATTTGATGTAGTTTCCCCAGATCCTATAAGTTTGTGATATATCCCAGTACAGAAAACCCTCCACAACCATGAATCCCATCCCAGAAACCACACTGGATGGTCGCCCTTTGTTATGTGCCTGGCCCTTTGTAGGATTTCCTGTTCATTTCATTCCCTGGTTTGAAGTTGTCCAGGAATCCGATTTTCCATATCATTTATATTCTGCAGCTTAGTAACCATCATGTGGATGTAGTAGACTACAATAAGCAGCGTCTCCAAGAAGAGCAAACAATCACAAGCTACCACTAAAACAATGTACCAGGGCTGAACACCTACATTATAGCGGCCAATAGAACTGGGCACAAAGAGGGCACCCAATGCCAAACTCCTGGCTTTGCTTCATACCATAGTAAATAATACATTTTCCGCCACTGCCTATAGATATATACAGCAACCCCTGACCTGTAGAGGAGGCGCAGGCAGATACTAGTGATGACAGCAGATAGAATATATTCATCCTGAGAAGAAATGTATATTGGCAATGCCCACCGTCTAGGAGACTCCGCCACATTTCCCGGATTACTCATAGCAGGATTCACTGTATATACCAGGGTCTGTAGTTACTTGCTCCTCCAGGACTTGTTATCTGTGCTATTATTTATGATGTAGTATATTGCAGTAATATTAGAGCACTGTATGACGGTATTATTTAGGAACGACATGACTTCATCCCTACATGCAGCAATAATTCACCCCCATTGTAGTACATACATAGAGGTCATATGGTTACAGTGTTGGTGCTGTGGATTTCTGATGATTACAGCTTGTGGCTTTAGTCTTCCCATACTCATCAGCTGCTGTATGCCCTGCAGGAAGTGGTGGATACTCTTCAATCTGACACAGTGTTCTCTGCTGCCACCTCTGTCAGTGACAGGATCTGTCCAGAGCAAGATAGGTTTTCTATGGGGAATTGCTACTGCTCTGGACAGTTCCTGACATGGACAGAGGTGGCAGCAGAGAGCACTGTGTCAGACTGGAAAGGAAACACCACTTCCTGCAGGACATACAGTAGCTGATAGGTAGTGGAAGACTGGAGATTTTTAAATTAAATGTAAATTACAAATTTATATAACTTTTTAAAACCAGTTGAGTTGAAAGAATAACGTTTTTCCGGAGTACCCCTTCAACTTCAGGTCTTTCTGTTCCTGGATAGGGGCCACATTTAGACACCATAATAGAAAGCCTATTTTGATCTTTCCTAAAGGGCCCAACCAGTGGCGGTTCATCTTGTAGCACTATTTAGGCACTGTAGGGTAATATTTTTTTTGCTTTTGCACTGTATTATAGCCAATATTTTATAATCCTATAGGATCCATTTCATTCCCATCAATCATAGATACATTCCATGTAGAGCTCGGAAGCAGTGGGACTTTTGTGGGCCCCCATGTCTGCACAGGGCCGTAGGCTACTGTATAAATTACATACTGCCGTCCTAATAATTAGACTGTTTTTCCCCATTTTCTCTGCCCTTTGGATTCCTCGGGGAAGGCTTTCCCTGCATGGGAACGTCAATAGACGGAGCTGTCCAGGAAGCCACAATTGGGAAGGACAGTAATCCCTATTTAACTGGTGTTTTTCCCATAGTAAACATAATATTTGGGGCAGTTTACAATGTTTAGCTAATAACTTGGCAGCGAGATGTTAGGTGGGTTTGGAGGAGCGTACAAAGTTTCCTCTGTTATGGAATGACTGTAACCTTGTGCTTGTCGGATGGAAAACTGGGGCGAGGGAGACCGGCAAGTAAAATGTAAGACATAGATATATACTGTGTGTTACATAAGAGAGTAGGCATACAAGATATAAGATGTAGCTTGAAAGCCTTTTGTGTGCCCCCTGGGACCCCACTGTTTGTGTACAGGTGACAGCAAAGGAATGGTATCCAAGAGTTGCTTGGCATGGACGTCCTATGAATACTATATAAACCGTGTTCACTTCACTCACATCACATAGGAACAACTTACTCCTGTGCTGATTGGTGCCCCCTGCATCAGTATTCCACTTGGGGCATGTTTAGCCCTATGACATAGGTGGTCTTCATCATTATTATTATTGGGCACCAAGAAAGTGGTCACATGACTGCAGCTGAGACCATTGGAGTGTCCATGTACAATTGAATACCGATCACATTTATAGTTACAGGAGCGAATACTTGTAATATTGCTTTATATACACATCTCAGTACTTTGTAATACTGGAGGTGTATATTAGGTACTGTAAGATTGCAACACTAGATATGGTCCATATTGCATGTGTCAATGCGCAATGTCAGCAGGCACCAATCTATAATGGGCCTACAATAATGGTTGACCATGGTGCATAGGGTGTAACTAAAGGTTCATGGGCCCCAATACAAACGCTTGCTGCCCCCCATCTGTGGTCCTTTGTCTAAGAACTACACACACACATATTTATATCCTTTTGTATATGGTGCGGTAATCTGTCGATAGAGGTTTAGATTTATGGACCTGTGCGGGCCCGGAGCCGGAGGTCCAGGAGCTGTAATGACAATCTTGCCTTGACCATAGCTATAACTAATAAAACCAATCTATATAATAAAGTGATAAAAATGATTCATTTTTAACTCTTGTTGGTGAACAGCCTAGGCAGATACCAACCTGAGAGGAAGGGGTTACACACAGTTCTTATCTCCACTGCTCCTGTCAGTGCAGTCTTTTGTTTTATTAGTTTGCTCCTCTAACCTCTGCTCCTGTCAGTTCTGCTGCACAGACCTCTATATATTGCTGAGCACTGGATTTTATGATATGACTTTTAGCAGGTCAGAAAACATGTATGTGTACACACAATAACATTATATCTCTATACTGTATGTATTATACATACCCCCATACATCTGCACCACCCCTGTATAAGTTTATGGGCTCTCTTCTGTCCGTTAATTGCCATTCTTTGCAGCGGCCATTAAGTGCACACACTCCACCGCTCAGCCTATACAGTTTTGCCCCCTCTATGGCCTTTAAGGGAATATAAACTACATAATAGCTAAGCATAATAAACATGTTCTACTGTATCTCTTCCGAAGACTTTTCCCGCTTCCTGCTCTAGTTAATGGGGCTGAGCACACAGCTCCTTGTATGTTTAGTTTTGTCATATATTTGTCATTGATAATGAGCACACGTTAATGATCTGCCCATCCCACCCCTTGCTGAGCCGCTCTATATATTGACCCACAGTCCATGCCTTAGTTTGCATTGTGGGACACTCAGGAATGCTTTCTGGCGTACGGAGGCGGCTTGTGGAATGTCACGGGTTTGAACGTTTTCTAGGCCGTTAATGTTTCTGATGTCATCTACTAAGTATTTTATGTGTTTTTCCTCCTATTGGCCCCAAAAGGTATACCGCTGGCGGAGACCCCTATGTGTCACTAGTACAAGGCACAGACACAAGGACCTTGGTTGTGACTTTGGGACATTTGTTTGATATTCACATCATTCCGCCCAGGAGGTGTGGTATTTGGATAGGGGGAAGCCCGGAGCTGGAGGTCAGCTGTAATTCCCATGAACTCAGTGCTTGTCTAGATGCAGCTTTACCTTGATCTCTATGGATTAGAGCATTGGGCCCTGGGATCTTCTTCACAAGGAGCCGTTTACTTTCTCACTAGGTGAAGTTACTTCTCTAATAGGACAATAAAACTGTGTCTGCCTTTACTTGCCAATGACGGGTACAGGGATGACACAGCCTAGGGGTGGGGGGTGTCTGCTATAATATACTGTGGTGTAAGACCACTCCTCAGATATAGAGAGGCTTTCTGTAATGATATGATGCTACTCTAGACATATAAGTAATAACAGGTTACATTTTATGATAATTCCACCCAAAGCTGACTCCTTATTTTGGCAGAATTATGATGTAGTGTAGTGCGATGTATCAGCAGTAGACGCAGCAGGCCGGGCCACTACTATGGGGCATAGGGTGACTATACATTGTATTACTGGTGGCTAGAGATGAGCAAAGCAGCCAAAAATTATTTTTCTGAGCTTCGCAAATTTTGCGGCAAATTTGTTAATATTCACAAATCGAACCTGAATTTTAATAAAACAACCAAACTCTAGAAGCTACAATACTGGGACTATTACAGAAGGGCAAATTTGTTAATGCATGTTCTTGTAAAAGTGTCAAAAATCGGAAAAATCACAGTTAAAAAAAAAAATAACAATCAGCCAGTCAATCATCCAATCTAATGAAACCCAACTTGTATAACCCAGTAGGAGTGGAGTGCGACCATTGATTATGTAAGGCGCACGCTCCATTCACTGATTCCAGATTATGTAAGGCGCACGCTCCATTCACCGATCCCAGTAACTTGGTATAACTCAATAGGAGCTTACAGTGCCCCATTCCCAGTGAGTGAATAATGTGGACTGTGTCTTCACTGGTCCCAGTGAATTCCTATAGGCACCCGGTTACTTGGTAAACTGGACACTTGGTTGGCAGCTACAACAAACGACAGCGGCTTTACACCCTCTTTGCATTTGGAACATAGGCATGCTCGGCTGGGCTGAGTGTGCATGAGCAATAGCTGTCTGTCGGAGCAGCATAATGCTGTCTATGCAGTGGAGAATTAGAGGCAAAGCAATCAGTGGTAGCAAGTTCACAGCCGGGACAGCGGCACTGGTTCTCCCCGGTCTGGTGATTTTAACAACCGATTTGCAGGAACCCGTGAGAACCGACTCGATCCCACCCATCCCATCTAACGTGAAGGTGAGATAAAGAAATTAGATTGTGAGCTCCATTGTAGATATGAATTTCCTATTTAGAGCTGATGAATATATTGGAGGAATAAATGATACAAAGAACAATACAAAAATAGCTAATAAATAAATAAAATAGATAAATAAATAATAAATAAGGAATAATAAATAAATAAGGAATAAATAATAAACAAAGAAAGAAACATAAAAATGTGCATACAGTATAACCTTCATATCCGAGGGCCATATGCTGGGACTGTAGCATTTTTAGGAACTTTAGGCATGCGGAAACAACTGAAGGCTCAGCTCCTACCAGTGTGTATACAGATATACAGCTGAGATTTGTGTATACATAGCTTTTGCTTATGTTGCTAATGAAAAGGGAACTCCCTAGCTAAAGTTTATACAACCCCTGTTTATATAACGTCTCACTTGTCGTTCTGATTCTCCCTCAGAGAAAGTGGAGAAGGGATCTATCCCATATGAGGTCTGCACTCAATTACCAGGCAGGAGGAGAACGTCTACTTTAGTGACGGCCTTTCATTCCGTCCAGAATTTTTCCTGGATCACATTCCAAGCTCAAGGCTACATGGGAAATTGGAGACAAGTTGCAGAATGAAAAGATTCAGCTGCAGATCTGCTGTAGTCGCTCAGTCTGCTGTTGCTTGTTGGAATTTGAAGGCGTATTTCAGGGGGCCACTACCTCTGGGGACTGCCGTACCAGAAATACATCTCAGCAACCTATAAGCACAAATAATCTCAACGAGTGAACCCATTCGGCATGAACCAGATTTGTACAGAATTTGACCAAAAATATTGTCCAAATCTGAATTTTCGGTGATATTTTTCTGCAAACTGGCACTGTAACAGGGACACCTGTCAGAAAGACAGGAATCCCTGCCACTTTACTTACTGAGCAAAGAGGCATACATATGCTTCCATACTCCGTTCACATTCACTGGGCTGAGCGCAAAAAGCCGATCCCAGCGAATGTTTTCCGCCTGAAGATGATGATTGACACTCTTGTCCTACCATAACATACTATGATGCAAAACATAAACATAAAGATAAGGAGAGACTCCTGTCAATTTGAGAGGAGTCCCTGTACTGTAAAGTGTTGATGGTGTGCATATGGACCACACAGTGCTCACTGAGTAGAAGGCATGCGGCGTATACCTCCCTGCCCAGTATTTACTTTCCATGGTATCCACAGGGCATCACAGAAACTACGTAGAGAAGTGGGGCTCCTATATACTGAACAGGGAGGCATACACTCTTTTCATAGCGCCCTAGCATGGGGCATTTGTATTATTTGAAAATGTTTTTGTATTGGTTTTAGGGACTTCTTGGCGGTTAAAGGGTTTATCCAGGATAAATAAAACACATCTACTTTCTTGCAAAAACAGTGCCGCCCCTGTCCTCAGGTTCTGTGTGGTATTACAGTTCAGCTTCAATGAAACAAAGGTGCAAAATCCAAACCCAAGGACATTGGTGCTTTTTCTGGAGAAAGGCGGAAGTATTTTTTTTAAGCCCAGAGAATCCTTTAAGGCACTACACTGTACATTTAAGAAGAAGAAGGGGCTTTTTGCAGAGCTAGGACTAAATAAGTACTATTAGACACATACTTATATGAGAAGGCTGTACCTCTTCAAATGCAATTTATTCTATCCCTGGATATATGACTCAGCAGGGTGGTGTGAAAATTACACGGAAATATAGGTGAATGTTAACGTCAATAAAAGATGATATTTACAAGGTCCTTGGCCCATATGTCACAAAATTGGTTTTACGTCATTTAGATTATGCAATTTATTTATACTTGGCATCATATGACTGGTATTACATTGCACTGGCCTTACACTGATGTAGTGTATGACACACCTTGCTGTAGAGAGACAACATCCGCAGGTATCACAACCATTCTTCCAAACTCTCTGCTTTGGACATTTTCAGCTGATCAAATGCTGGAAAATCCAGTAATCACTTCTTATCTGGGTTGAAACCTGGAGTCAGGAGTTCAGTTTTCCTGCAGCGCCACCACAGGGGAGATTAAGTATCACACTGTGATCCTTAAAAAAAGGTAAATTGTGCAATGCAGGACAGGTCCTCTAGATGGGGAGGCACTCTTTGTAACTTCTCCCATCCAAGAGATGAGGCTCCTAACAGAGGGCTACAGTATTAGGCTATGTTCACACAATGTATATTTTTGTAGTATCACCGGCCGGGATCCCTAGCAGCGCCGCAAACAACTGACATGTCAGTTTTCTGCAGCCGCTATTCATTGAATAGTGGCCGCAGAAAACCATGTCAGTGCGAGCGGATCCGGCGGCTTGGTCTATAGCGTGCAGTGAAAAGTTCTGATACGGGCGCGTATGGATGCGCCCGAATCAGAACACTGCTGCCCGAAAGATCATCCGGCCGGTACTGCAGTACTGGCCGGGATGATCTTTTCAGAGAACGGCCGTTCCGTGACCCGGTCACCCGTGAACGGCCAGTCTCTTACGCTATGTGAACAAAGCCTTAAAGGGGAACTGTCGGCAGGTTAGAGAAATCTAACCTGCTTATATGCCCCTATTGCACAGGAGACGCTGAGGAGGAAGGTATGTGTCTTACCTTCCTCCTTGGCACTGTGCCGGTGCAGTTAGTCATGTACTCTATAGTCTGGAAAGACCGTTAGGAGCACTGCGGCACCCATTAGGAGCACATAGCCCCGCCCACATAGCACCAATCTGGCCCGCTCCATTCCTTATCACTAGAAAGGGCGGGTAGTGCCCCAGTGCTCCAAACACGAGCCCACGACTAACTGCACTGAAACAGCACCTAGGAGGAAGGTAAGAGACATACCTGTGCAGTAGAGATGCATCAGCAGGTTAGGTTTTTCTAACCTGCGGAAACTTCTCCCCTTTAAAGGGCTTTTCCAGGCAAATATAAAACTTTGTTTACTGCCTCTTCAAGTATACTGTACCTATCTCCTTCGCTGCTCCCGCTGTCAGATCCTCACTACAAACAGCCAATCACTATTAGTTTCAGCAATAGACTAGCATCCGTCAGGTACTCTAGGTGCTTTTTTTTTAGGTATTGTCTAGTTAGGGCAACCCCTTTAATTACCATCTCTATTACAAGTAGATTGCAAGTGTAAAGTCCAGCTTCTAATATATATCTTTATTATACCTGTGTAGGCATTAACAAGCCAACCACACACATAACCAGAAACTGGACATGACTTTACTATTTTGTACTAAAGTTCTTAAAGGGTTTATCCAGCGCTACAAAAACATGGCAACTTTTCCCCTTCTCTTGTCTCCAGTTCAGGTGTGGTTTGCAATTAAGCTCCATTTACTTCAATGGAACTGAGTTTAAAACCCCACCCAATCTGGAGGCAAGAAAGGGGGAAAAGTGGCCATGTTTTTGTAGCGCTGGATAACCCCTTTAAAAGATCCATCAACAGCAGCTTGTCTATTAGTCAAGTGAACAGAATTTGGTCATTTTGTACATTATGTATTACTACATGGCATCACTTAAGGAACATTTTAGGCAAAACCGATACATTGTGTTATGCCTAGTGGCGGTGCATGATGATGCTGTTGATGGATCTTGTTATTTTTGTTGGGAGTGTTATAATCTTTCTTTGCTTGCTTCTTGCTTTCAAAGACTTCTTATCATATAAGTAACTCTATGCCTGTTTTGTTTTCTCTAGAGCTCATCGTAATGACATGGAGAACATCTTCCCCTTCCTTTTCCTTGGAGCCATTTACTCCTTACTGGAACCCAACCCAAGCATCGCCAGGATCCATTTTGTTGTTTTCTTCATCGGT
This sequence comes from Dendropsophus ebraccatus, assembly GCF_027789765.1. Taxonomy (NCBI): domain Eukaryota; kingdom Metazoa; phylum Chordata; class Amphibia; order Anura; family Hylidae; genus Dendropsophus; species Dendropsophus ebraccatus. Next base: position 21,880,876 of record NC_091463.1, on the reverse strand, counting down.
CGCTTAGTCCATACGGCAGCCTATGTGTTATCCCTGAAAGCCCCAACGCGTTCCGTGGCCTACAGCATAGCCCAGCTTCCATGCTTTTCTATGGCTTTCCAAATTCTTTTCTCTGTCGCCTCCTACTGGTAGACAGAGGCATTGCGTCTTCATACACCAAGTAGCCATGGCCGGGATTTCGTTCAATATTGTATATAAGGTCCTTTTACCTAAGTGCAAACATTGCCCCCCTCGGTGCCCCATTTGCCTTCCTCATGGTGAAGCTGCATCGGGTAAATGTCTTTATTATGTAACCAAGCATCAGTGTTCGGACTACACATTATGTCACTAATAATGTTGACTGTTAGTAGCTTTTTATATTGTTTGTGAACAATCAATGAAGGTTTATTTTATTGTGAAGGAATTTTTTTAAAATTTCACCTTTTATATCTTAAAGGGGTCCGTTTCTTCCTTTTTAAACAGCGCCCATCTTGTGCTTAGGTTGTGTCTGGTATGTAAGGCAGCACCCCCTTTAAGGCTAACACTTGTAGGAGGGATCTGTAGAAGCTGGTATGCTGAAGTTGCTATCCCGCTAACCGCTGTGCCTGCCTGTAAAACAGCAGAGAAAATAATGTTATTTTATTTAATGGCACATGGACAATGTGTTTTGGGGGGTAACACCTCCCTTCTTCAGGTCTACCACACTGGATATGGTGGCCCTGAGGAAGGTGTTATTCCCAAAACACGTATAATAATATATTAAAAGCTCATGTTATTTTATATCCTGCCCCAACCCCCTTTTCTACATGAGTGTTTGCTGCAAACTTCACCGATCCCACTCTGGTTATAGGTATAGGCCGCAACCAAGCTTGTGTTGTGTTCGTAGCACAACCCATATAGGTGAGTGTAACACTGCCCATTATTCTTATAGTACATTGTCGCTTTTGGTTTGTTCCATTTTTTGTTCAAATCTTTTCTGCAGTACCTGTAAGAGGGTTGTCTTCTGAAATACTAGTTATTGGGTAAAGGGTGTACAAGTCATAGAGATAGTCACAGTGGCTACCATGGGCTCCTCTCCACCTGTGGGATGTGGCAGCTGTACATGTATAATGTGTATAAATATGTATGTGTGGTGTAAGTATGTATGCATCAGTATATGTGTAATGTGTATGACTATGTCATGTGCATAGTGTGTATGTATATGTGTGTAATGTGGATATATGTGTATGTACATAATGTGTGTGAATATGTTGTGTGTGGGGGGGGGAGGGGCTTGGAGAGTGAACCACTTAGCTGAGGGCTTCTCACAGCTCCATCTATTGATCTCTAGGGGGTTGAACACCCAGACCATAACCGATCAAAACTTTACAGAGATACTTTAAAGGAAAGGTCTATGTCTACAGAAATGTTATTGCACCAATGTATTTAAAAGAAAATAAAACAACTTTTTGGATCAAACATATTGTACCGTTTTGTGTATGCAGTCCTATGTGTAGTTCCAATAATCAAATGAATTGTCTCATTTGGTAGCCATATTTGTGAATGCCTGCCCCCTAATAACATGGGTCATGTAGGTTGGAAAGAAACTGGAGGCAGACAGAAGGGAGTAGGGCTACATGACCAGACTACAAAGGATTTGTTTGTAGTCTGTATCCATGGAGACACATCAATCTGCAGCTGTATGCGCAAAATACAAAGAGATTTTTAATCAAGACTACAAAATTTCCTTATTTTTTTTTTCTAAATTTTATATGCATATTGTTAAAAAATGGTTGCAAAAGTGGAAATAAGTCCACATAAATCCTTAAAGGGGTTGTCCAGAGCTACAAAAACATGGCCACTTTCTTCCAGAGACAGCACTTCTCTTGTCTCCAGTTCAGGTGTGGTTTGCAATTACATTCACTTCAATCATAAGTGAAATTTGGGGGGTGCAGGGGGGGCAGTGGCTCCTGGGCCCACACTGGCAGGGGCCCACTGAGGTCTCAGAGGCTTGCTGTCTGCAAAAGCTATTTCTTTTGCAGACAGACTGCAGGGCGATGAGGAAGGACCTGTGGTGATGTCATAAGGGGGCGGGGCTGAGAACTGGAGAGGATTCCTGTGGATGAAGGACCTGTGGTGATGTCATGAGGGGGCGGGGCTGAGAAGATGCTGGTGCATGAAGGACATGTGATCATTGTCCTCTTATATCTTCCCCTGTAATGTGATAGATAGATAGATGATAGATAGATAGATAGATAGATAGATAGATAGATAGATAGATAGATAATAGATAGATAGATAGATAGATAGATAGATAGATAGGAGATAGATAGGAGATAGATAGATAGGAGATAGATAGATAGATAGATAGATAGATAGATAGATAGATAATAGATAGATAGATAGATAGATAGATAGGAGATAGATAGGAGATAGATAGATAGAAGATAGATAGATAGAAAGATACATAGATAGATAGATAGATAATAGATAGATAGATAGATAGATAGATAGATAGATAGATAATAGATAGATAGATAGATAGATAGGAGATAGATAGATAGATAGGAGATAGATAGATAGATAGATAGATAGATAATAGATAGATAGATAGATAGGAGATAGATAGATAGATAGATAGATAGATAGATAGATAGATAGATAGGAGATAGATAGATAATAGATAGATAGATAGATAGATAGATGATAGATAGATAGATAATAGATAGATAGATAGATAGATAGATAGATAGATAGATAGATAGATAGATAGATAGGAGATAGATAGGAGATAGATAGATAGGAGATAGATAGATAGATAGATAGATAGATAGATATAGATAGATAGGAAATGGATATCTAGCAGCTCATCACATATCTTGGATTGTACATGTATGATCACAACCAGCTCACCCCTTTGAGGCTATGTTCACACTGCGTATGTTTCTGCACATAGTCTTGAGGTTTATGCATTCGCTTAAAAGTAAACGATATACGGCCGCACAGTGCACACTACGTATGAGCTTACGGCCGGATCGTATACGCCGCCATGAAAAATGAACAAGACCATTGTTTGAGGACGGAAATGTTCCAACTCACGGCCGTGGATTTCCATGCGGTCCCGTACGAAGTACTTATTTCAGCCAAATTTAACTTGATTTTTCGATCCAAAAGGTTCTGTGAGTTTTATTGGGCTGGGCGAAGATTTCCAAGTAAATGACCTGTTTCAGATTGCTTCGAATCAAGCTAGGGAAACATAACCGTACTACGGGCGTACGTTCGCGGTTCGTACGCATCCGGCGCATGTTGATTTTTCCCACGCCCGTAGTTTCAGCCGCACATGTACGGCTGCGTACGAAATGCGGCCGGACTCATACGCAGTGTGAACATAGCCTTAATGTCTAAAAACATATTACCTATACCACTATTATTTTTAGGCAAAGATAATCTGGTTAAAAGGGTTCTCCAGAATTAAGAAAAAAAAACATAGTTGCTTTCTTCCAAAACAGCGCCTCTCCTGCTCTTAGGTTGTGTGTGGTATTACACCTTGGCACTATTCACTTCAGTCGAATACCACACACAAACTGAGGACAAGAGTGGTGCTGTCTGTGGAAGAAGGCAGCTATATTTTTCTAATCTTAAGCACTTTAAATTTTTTTGTGGTTCTATATGTGAAATGTACAGAAGCATCTCACACTGCTCTTTATCCTTATCCACTGTGAGTAATGTAGAAGAATATTCCCTTTATTATTCAGAAAGCCTTGTCACCTGCTGAGGTTCCCTATGGGTAAGGTTGGTTGGGGGCCCACTCAGACTCACTCGCGCCCCCTAGGCTGAACCCCTAGCTACGCCCCTGACTTCAATGGAACTGAGTTACAGAACCTGCACCCAAACTGAAGACAAGAGTCATGCTGTCTCTGGAAGAAAGTGGTCATGTTTTTGTAGCGCTAGATAACCCCTTTAAGCAGGACCATGCTTACAACTGGGCATCAGAATAGTAGCACATTGACACTACAGATCACAAGCATGTCCTCCAACTATCCAGCTGGGTTATACCTCTGTTCCTTGGGAATGTTAATGTCTTGGAGGACTGTTTAGGTCTTATTGTTTTTACTGTTTGTTGAATTTTTCATGCAAAATAAAACATGCTTCGGGTATCATTCTGACAACTTGTGAACACTGCCTTCTAGTGGATCATCCAGCACATTATGTACATAGAGATTACTGGTGAAGCTGAGCTGTTGCACGTTGCAGATGTTGACTTGCAGGGGCTGACAGGAACTGGAGTGACACACTCTGGTGATCGGCAGGGTCATGGGGGTTGCACACATCCTTGTACCTGATATTTCAACAAATTTTTAAAAACCCGCCTAGCTGGGTTACATGAACCCTTCAGAGGGGTGACTAGGTGATATTAATATCCTCACTGCTCTCATTGAGCCCCTTTAAGTTCCTTCCAGCTTTTTCTCATTCTCATTCTCCACAAGGTACTTATGGGGCTTATGGGCCCTGATGCAAAGTTTCAACTTGCGCCCCCCCCCCCCCCCCCCCCCCAGTCAGACACATTCAGGGGCAGAAAAAACAGTTATAGCCATTGACTCATAGGTGAAGTCTTCCCTGATTTGCACTTTTATCCTCCTGGCTCAAGCTGCCATGAAAACATCTTCTGGTCACATCTTATCTTAGCAGAGTTTGCTGCCCACATGTCCTACTATTGTCCCACAATGGTGCACGTGTGGTCCCTGATCTAAATAGTTATGCCACCCTGACCCCTTACAGGGTTTGTTTCAATTATGTTCATTGTTAGAAAAGATTTAAAAAAAAAGGGATCTTTACTAGAGATGAGCGAACCTCAAGCATGCTCGAGTCCATCCGAACCCGAACTTTCAGCATTTGATTAGCGGTGGCTGCTGAACTTGGATAAAGCCCTAAGGCTATGTGGAAATCATGGATATAGTCATTGGCTGTATCCATGTTTACAGCAGTAGCCAGCACACGAGGACGCGCCCCCACCAGGCACCTCGCACAGACAGTAGATGACTCAGCATCTCTGAGACCTCACAGCAGACCCAGTGCACGCTCCACAGCTCATCACTCTGCAGGAGAAAAACTATCTGGATTAAACTAACTACATCTGTCTACTAACACCATCTGGGAACTGAGATTGCTGGTTACCTATCTACTACAGCTCGTATTAATACTACACAGTTGATCATACTGTAAAGGCAGAAAACAACTAACACACAAGACCAGACACAAATCTGGATAAAGTGACCACAACTTATCCACCAGACGTATCTTTATACATACAACGGTGATCCCCTACAACAGACTTGGGAGCACCCACAACATTCATCTGTAAATTCAACTTTTCCTGGATCAGACTGAGACATGTATCAAGGCTTATCCCATTGATACTCCAACACTCTTCCTACTCCCTGAGGAACTTGTCGCCATAGAACAAGGGAAACGCGTTGGATAAACGGAAGAAGGGATATCAGAACCACGACTAAAAAACATCTATACCTGCCTTTCATATGCTACACACTTTGTATATTACCAGACACAGTGACAACTGACATCTGTGACGGGAAAGACCTACACAACCCTAGCACAGGGTCAGTCCCTCCTGTTGTTTGGGGACGCCTAAACCAGGGGGTCCCACTTCAGCAATAGGCAGGGTTAAACTAGGGGTAACCCATCTCGTACCTTTACCCCGTACCCCCTATATCTTTACCTATAATCATCTAAGTATAAAACCTGTCTTTCATGTTTGTGTTTAATGTACATATTAATAAATACATGCTATAAGACGTATTATAGCATTTTCACCACAGTCCCTCCACTTTGTTTATTTTATTCTTAAAAAGCCTAGGACTGTGGGAACTCTCTACCTAAGTTTAATCATTAGGTTCCCCGACCCAACTGCTAACCACATCTTATCTTAGCAGAGTTTGCTGCCCACATGTCCTACTATTGTCCCACAATGGTGCACGTGTGGTCCCTGATCTAAATAGTTATGCCACCCTGACCCCTTACAGGGTTTGTTTCAATTATGTTCATTGTTAGAAAAGATTTAAAAAAAAAGGGATCTTTACTAGAGATGAGCGAACCTCAAGCATGCTCGAGTCCATCCGAACCCGAACTTTCAGCATTTGATTAGCGGTGGCTGCTGAACTTGGATAAAGCCCTAAGGCTATGTGGAAATCATGGATATAGTCATTGGCTGTATCCATGTTTTCCAGACAACCTTAGAGCTTTATCCAATTACAGCAGTCCCCGCTAATCAAATGCCAATCGTTCGGGTTCGGATGGACTCGAACCCGAACCCGGTTCGCTCATCTCTAATCTTCACCTGTTTTATCTCTGCTGTGTTTGGTGCTGTTCTGGTCCTGCCTGCCACCGCTGTTTACTTCCCTGCAGAAATGATCTGCAGTGGATGGCACACTCATGAAGCCAGTGACCAGTCATACTCATGAAGCCAGTGACTGGTCAGGTAATATCTGCAGGCAAGCAAACAAAGATGGCATGGAGGGAGCACTGTAAAAATGATCTATACCACTGTCACCTAATGATGTGCCACCAAACTCAAATACACTGTGCCACTGTCCCCTCTAATGTACTGTACCACTGTCCTCTCTAATGTACTGTACTACTGCCCCCACTAATGTACTGTACCACTGTCACTCTAATGTACTGTACCACTGTCCTCTCTAATGTACTGTACTACTGCCCCCACTAATGTACTGTACCACTGTCACTCTAATGTACTGTACCACTGTCACTCTAATGTACTGTGACACTGTCACTCTAATGTACTGTGACACTTTCCTCTGCAATGTACTGCAACACTGTCCTCTCTAATGTATTGTGCCACTATCCCCTCTAATGTACTGTGCCACTGTCTCCTCTAATGTACTGTGCCACTGCCTCCTCTAATGTACTGTGCCACTGTCTCCTCTAATGTACTGTGCCACTGTCTCCTCTAATGTACTGTGCCACTGTCTCCTCTAATGTACTGTGCCACTGTCTCCTCTAATGTACTGTACCACTGCCCACACTAATGTACTGAACCACTGCCCCATCTAATTTACTGTGCCACTCTCCCCTCTAATGTACTCTGTACCACTGCCCCCACTAATGTACTGCACCACTGTCCTCTCTAATGTACTCTGTACCACTGCCCCCACTAATGTACTGAACCACTGTCCCCTCTAATGTACTGTACCACTATCTCCTCTAATGTACTGTACCACTGCCCCCACTAATGTACTGAACCACTGTCCCCTCTAATGTACTGTACCACTATCTTCTCTAATGTACTGTACCACTGTCCCCTCTAATGTACTGTACCACTATCTTCTCTAATGTACTGTACTACTGCCCCCACTAATTTACTGCGCCACTGTCGCGTCTAATGTTCTGTACCACTTCCCCCCACTAATGTACTGTACCAGTCCCATCTAATGTACTAAACCACTGTCCCCTCTAATGTACTGTATCACTGTCCTATAATGTACTGTGCCACTGCCCCCTCTAATGTACTGTACTACTGTCCTCTCTAATGTACTGTACCAAGGTCCCCTGCTGATACAATTGAATACAGGGGACCAGAGCAGCCTTGCTCTGTGCAGTTCTCCCAAGCTGGCTGTCATTTTGACAGGAGTGACAGCAAGTCACTGATACAGATGGCATGGGGAGAGAAAAGAAGTCACCAAAGCTCTGGGTTTGCAAGGTGCTATGTAAGCAGAAATGGAAAAAACTGTAGAAGCACAGCAATGAATGGGTTACACTTAAAACGGAGAAGCTTCTGGGAAAGGGGGTTACTGTACAGCAGTAGGTACCCCAGCACAGCTCACAAAGAACAGCTGTCCGCAGCTTTGTGGGTGATCACAGATTAGACGGAAGCTTTGATTTACCTTAAAGGAACAGTGTAGATCATCTTCTGCAGGCAGACTGGCTCCATTTACAGCTACACAGCCCTGGTCTGTCTCCCTCTCTCTCCTGCACATAGCACATGGTAGGCATTTCCTGTGTTCTGTTATGCTGTGTCTGTTACTAGAGACAAATTTCCCCTAACAACAGGCAGTAGACACATCACATGGAGGGAAGTTGTTTAAAGTGCCAATTTAATGCCAAAAAAGAGTGATAACCACAAAAGATTTGAAGCCTATACTGGTAAGCCACATGGGTGTGTCACTTTTGGGGATGTTCGTGACTGAACCCCACAAACCCTATTGTAATTGGGGTCAATGATGTTCCTCTGGCTCTCTAATAGGCCATTTTGATCTCCCTCATAATACTTCTTCTGCTCTTATATATCGACAATTAGAGAGGTTGTTGACTGTCTTGGCATTTGGTGGCAAAACAAAGGCAATATAGGGGCCACGTGTACATGTGTTCTGAATGGTGAGAAGAAAAGTAGGCCACTGCCAGTAAGCTAAGCTCACTTCATACAGGAAGGTGTTTGCTATCTGCAAATATAATGACACCTGTTGTTAATGACAGTTATTTATCACTTGAAATGCTGCGATCAATGAGGTGCACTGTGAGTTGGGTGACTTAAAGGCACACCTGCAACAGGGCCGGCGTCAGCACCCGGCTAACTAGGGCAAATGCCGGGGCCCACAGCTCCTCTAGGGGCCCAGTCCCATCTCTTACTATATTTTTTTTTCTGTTAGTAAAAAAAAAGTGTAGTAACAGAGGGGACTCCGTGACAGTT